>NC_026003.2:109338797-109545774 GCF_000442705.2 Elaeis guineensis
ACGCCGACTAACTGCCAGGCCCGTCTGACCAGCGCTCGACTCTGCCGACCGACGACTGCCGACGCCGCCCGACCAAACCTATGTCGGTCGGGCCGACTCTCTCTCCCTCCGACTAGTCGGACTGGGGAGCCCAATATCCGACTCTTGTAAGGTGCCCGACTGACCGTCGAAGGGTCCCTAGGTGTCCGTCCGACTAACCATCGAAGGGTCCCTGGGGGTTCGTCCGACATTCCTCAACCAGGCACCGACATACAGTCGGTCGGCTCCTTCAAACACCGTACGGTTGCTGGGGACTGTCGATCCTGACAACGGCATGCGGCACAGCCGCCTTGGGGCATTATCCCACCTAAGGCATGGGTCAACCCTAGCGATTTGACAGCCCCACGACGATTTGACAACCTCACGGTGACTCTGACAGTCCTCGATGATTTGATAATTCTTTCATTGTCTGCACCATTAATGACGGCGCCATGCCGCGCTCTACTATAAATCGAAGAAGGCAACAGTGCTGAGCAGGTCTTTTTGGAACCCTTGAACTCTTCCTCTCTAGCTCTCGCTCTCACCCTCTCTCGTTGAGTTCCTTGATTCTTTTCTACTGTTGCCTGGTCTCCTCTCTGACTTGACCGTCGGAGGGTTCCCGCCGGAGTCACCTCCGGTCAGTGCGGACTTCTTTTGCAGACACTCGTTCCCGGCGACCAAGCGACGAGGGGATTGGCCGCAACAGGTTTGGCGCGTCAGGTAGGGAGGATGGGTTTCCACAGCACCAGGGATTACAACCCCCACGAAACTCGAAACATCTGTCGAGATGACAAGAACAAGAGCTCAGCGATCGAGGGTCACCGGATCGGCGAGGTGCTCTTCCCACCGGAAAGAGACCTCTCCTCCACCCTCCATGGTGGAACCTAGCTCTCCGCATCCTGCGGTGACCATGGAGGCACAGATCGCGGCGATCGTGCGGCAGATGACCGTGTTGACAGACGCGGTCAAGGGCCTTCAACAACAACCGATCCGGTTGCCGCCCTCGCTGGCAAGGCAACCGGCGGTACATCCGATGCCCTCTAAGAGCAGCCACAGGCGCCCGCGTCGGTCTCTATCACCTCCTTGGGAGCGCCCGTCATAGCGCTCCCATCGAGAGGAGGAGAGGCGGGCACGGCATGATGCCCATCACTCCCGACGGCTGTCTCCTTCCCAGCTGGAGCGAGCGAGGAAGGAGAAGCGACCGCGAACACCATCCGCCTCCCTCTTAGATTCATCAGGAGACTCCACCTCTAGGGTCTCTCAGCACCGACGGGTTGACGACTACGAACGCAGGTTCGAAGAAATCGATCGTCGGCTTGCCCAGCTGCAGGTGGACGGACAGAAGTCCTCGAATGACATTGACTTTCAGACCGCCCAACCCCTCTCCCGACTCATTCTCGATGAACCGATCCCCAGTCGGTTCAAGATGCCACATGTGAAGCTTTACGACGGCTCCACCGACCCAGTCGACCACTTGGAGAGCTACAAGGCTCTCATGATGATCCAAGGGGCGACCGATGCTCTTCTTTGCATTGGCTTCCCCGCCATGCTTCGCAAACCTGCCAGGACCTAGTACTCCGATCTTCGATCGAGAAGTATCCACTCCTTTGGACAGCTCGAGCACTCTTTCGTGGCCCACTTCACCACCAGTCGGAAGCCACCACGAACCTCGGACAGCCTTTTCTCCCTCAAACAGGGAGAAAATGAGACACTCCGACACTTCATGGCACGATTTAATGCGGCCACGCTTAAGATCCGGGACCTCAATGAAAACATGGCCATCTCGGCCATGAAGCGGGGGTTAAGGGCATCCCGATTCACATACTCCTTGGACAAGACCCTCCCCCGGACGTACGTCGAACTGCTGGAGCGCACGTACAAGTACATGCGCGCAAACGAAGGAGCTTCCGATCGGTGCCTGACTGAGTCCAAGGGCCCGAAGGAGAAGCGAAGGAAGGGTCGGGCCCTTGTCGAGCCTAGCAGGCCCCCGACCGACAGTCGGGCCTCACCCCCGCGACGGAACCAGAGGTCGCCTCGACGGCGGAGTCCGAGGCCGACGCGCCCCAGGTATGACTCCTATACTCCTCTCTCTGCTCCTCATGCACAGATTTTGATGGAGATCGAAGGGGAGGAATATCTGCGATGGCCTCCACCTCTGAAGGCAAAGGGCCTTGACCGACGAAAGTACTGTCGATTCCATCGGGGCCATGGCCACAACACTGAGCAGTGCATCCAACTCAAGGATGAGATCAAGGCCCTCATACGCCGGGGATATCTCGACAAATTTTGGAGGAATCCACCGACTCGGCCCGTCATCGACCGACGACCCCAACCGACTGAAGAAGCAACGACTAACCAACCTACAGTCGGGGTCATCAATATGATCTCTAAACGACTGGGCCCGGGGTCGTCTGCTGGAGGGGAGTCGATGAAGAAGCTGCACCCAGATGATGTAATTACTTTTACAGATGAAGATGTTCGGGGTATCCAAACCCCCCATGACGACGCTGTTGTTGTCTCGACAACAATAGCAAATTATGATGTAAAAAGAATCTTTGTAGATAATGGAAGTTCAACGAATATTTTGTTTTATTCGACTTTCTCTCGGATGCGACTGTCGGCCGATCGGCTCAAGAGAGTCTCTACGCCCCTGATAGGCTTCGCTAGAGATGCTGTCACGGTGGAAGGGGAAGTTACTTTGCCCGTGATGGCTGGAACCGAACCACGACAAAGCACAGTCCACTTGACCTTTGCGGTCGTCCAAGTGCCCTCGGCCTACAATGCCATACTTGGAAGGTCCGGACTAAACGCCCTCAAGGCGATAGTTTCGACGTATCATCTCCTGGTTCGGTTTCCGACCAAAAATGGAGTCGGAAAGATGCACGGGGATTAGCAGCTCGCTCGGCGATGCTTTCAGATCTCTTCTCAAAGCGACGAATCAAAGAGCTCCCTGACGGTCGACAAGTTGGACCAACGGGAAGAAGAAGAACGGGGTGAACCGGTCGAACAGCTCGTTCCCATCTCGATAATGGAGAATTCTGAACAAAAGGTATGGGTCGGATCTCAATTACCCGACCCGAGCGACGACAGTTGGTAGAGCTACTGAAGACCAATGCCGACGTATTCGCTTGGTCGGCAGCGGATATGTCGGGCATCCCCCGGAGATAATGACACACCGACTCAACATCGACCCAGCAATGAGGCCGGTGAGGTAGAAGAAGCGGTCTTTTGCTCCCGAAAGACAAAAGGCCATTGACGAGGAAGTGGATAAGCTACTCGAGGTGGACTTCATTAGAGAAACTACCTATCCCGACTGGCTCGCCAATATCGTTATGGTGAAGAAAGCCAACGAAAAGTGGAGGATCTGCATCGACTACACCGACTTGAATCGGGCCTGTCCGAAGGACAGCTTCCCACTTCCGAAGATCGATCAGCTGGTGGATGCGACGTCCGGTTATCGACTGCTCAGCTTCATGGATGCCTTCGTCGGGTACAACCAGATCCAGATGGTGCCTAAGGACGAGGAGCATACGGCTTTCGTGACCGCCAAGGGCCTTTACTGTTACAGGGTAATGCCCTTCGGTCTGAAGAACGCCGGGGCTACTTACCAGCGACTTGTCAACAAGGTCTTTAAAGACCAAATTGGGTGCAATATGGAAGTGTATGTGGACGACATGTTGGTAAAGAGTGCGCAGACTACAGATCACGTTCGAGATCTCGAATAAGCTTTTCGCACTCTACGATGACACCGGATGAAGCTGAATCCGACTAAGTGCGCCTTCAGAGTGACTTCGGGGAAGTTCCTCGGGTTTCTCGTTTCTCAACGTGAAATTGAGGCCAACTCTGAAAAAATAAAGGCAATCATCGACATGCGGTATCCGGACACCAAGAAAGAGGTCCAGCAGCTGAACGAAAAAATCATCGCCCTCAGCCGATTCATCTCTCGGTCGGCTGAGAGATGCCTCCCGTTCTTCAAGACCCTGAGGCAGGTGAGGGGCTTCTTTTGGTCGGATGAGTGCCAATGAGCCTTCGAGGCTTGAAAAAGTACCTAGCTTCCCCACCGCTGCTTGTGAAGCCAGAAGTCGGAGAGACGCTGTATCTCTATTTGGCCACTTCCCCCGAGGCGGTTAGCTCGGTGCTCGTCCGAGAGAATGAGAGCCGAATTCATCAACCTATATACTACACCAGCAAAGTACTCCGCGGTGCTGAAGCTCGGTACACAGAAACGGAGAAGATGATATTTGCCCTGATCGTGTCCGCACAATGACTCCGTCCATACTTCCAGGCGCATGCCATTGTGGTCCTCACCAACCAGCCCCTGAGGACGATATTGCGCCGACCCGACACATCGGGACGACTGGCGAAATGGGCGATGAAGCTCAGCGAGTTCGACATACAGTACCGACCACGACCCGCCATGAAGGCCCAGGTCTTGGCCGACTTTATTGCGGAATGCCCGTCGGCCGACCAAAGGTCGAAAGGCGGGAACCTCGGAGGAGCTACGATCTTCGAACCTGACCCGGGGTCCACCTGGGTACTGCACATCGACGGAGCTTCAAATGCTCGGGGGAGCGGGGCCGGACTCCTGCTTACCAACTCGGAAGGGATGGTCACTGAGTACGCCCTCTGATTCGACTTTAAAGCTTCCAACAATCAAGCTGAGTACGAAGCACTCCTCACCGGCTTGAGGATGGCGAAGGAGCTTGGGATCGACAGCCTCCGGGTCTTCTCCGATTCTCAGCTGATCGTGGGCCAGGTCAAGGGCGAATTCGAGGCGCGAGACCCGGCAATGGCAAGATATCTCCAGAAGGTGAAAGATCTTGTGGCACGCCTCGGATATTTCGAGATCTCTCATATCCCTAGGTCGGAGAACACTCGGGCTGACGTACTCTCCAGGTTAGCGACTTCAGCCTACGACGCTTTGGGCCGGACGTTCGTGGAGAATCTCGAGCAGCCGAGCATCGACAAGGCCGAGGAGGTGCTGCAACTGACAGCCGAACCAAGCTGGATGGATTTAATTGTTCGGTACCTGACCGACGGGATTAGCCCTGAAGATCCCACGGAGGCCAGACGGCTCCGATGGTCGGCCTCCCAAAAGGTCATTCTCTCTTCCCTTGCTCAGATACTTGGGACCGACCGACGCGGACTACGCACTCAGAGAAGTACATGAAGGGATCTACGGAAATCACTTGGGGGGCAAATCCTTGACCTACAAAGTCCTGCGGTAGGGTTACTACTGGCCCACTATGAGGAAGGATGCAGCTGAGTTGGTTCGGAAGTGTGAGCCATGTCAGAGGTACGTTAATATATAACACCGACCAGCCAGTCAAATCACCCCTATTGTCGTCCCGTGGCCCTTCGCCCAGTGGGGGGTCGACATACTCGGTCCCTTCCCACCAGCGTCTGGCCAAAGGAAGTTCATAGTCGTCGCCATCGACTACTTCACTAAGTGGGTGGAAGTCGAGCCCCTAGCATAAATTATCGAGCGAAAGATGGAAGACTTCATCCAGAAATCCATCATCTTCAGGTTCGGATTGCCGTACACCATTATCACCGACAACGGACGATAATTCGACAATCAAGACTTCAGAGACTTCTGTGCGAGATTTCACATCACGCACCGACTGATCTCGATCGGGCATCCACAATCCAATGGTGAGGTCGAGGTGACCAACCGGACCATTCTGCATGGACTAAAAATTCGAGTGAATGAAGCCAAAGGCCTCTGGGTCGAGGAGTTGAACTCCGTCCTATGGGCGTACCGGAAGACACCCCGTGTCTCCACCGGAGAGTCACCTTTCAGTTTGGCCTATAGGACGGAAGTGATGATACCGCTCGAGATCGGGCTACCATCGACTAGAGTCGAGCAGTATCGAGAGCCGGACAACTCTGAGTGTCGAAGGGCCGACCTAGACCTCCTCCCCGAGCTTCGGAGCGAGGCCCAACTCCACATGGCTTCTTACCGACAGAAAGTAGCCCGATATTACAACGCCAAGGTCAAACCAAAGCTTTTCAGGCTTGGGGACCTAGTCCTAAGAAAGGCAGAAGTCTCGAAGCCTCTAGACCAGGAGAAGTTGGCTCCGAACTGGAAAGGACCCTACAAGGTAGCGGACACCTACGGGCCGAGAGCTTACCGACAGGAGACTCTAGAGGAAAATGCCATTCTCCAGACCTGGAATGCCGACAACCTAAAGTTGTACTACCAATGAACTCTGTATCCCCTCACTCGGAATATGAATTCGATTTCAAACTTCAGAGTCTGGAATCTCGACTCTTCGACTGTGGGTCGGTGCTCGCCAAGAAGTGCGAGCCCCGACGTCCCGACTTGAACCTAACATTCCACTGGGGACCAACGGCCCGATCGCCAACGATGCATCGGACGCTTACAAGGGCCGATATATCCACGACGAGGGGAGTTACACTCCTTCTACAGTCAAACTCCCGGGCAAAACGATCGACTGACTCACCGACTTAGCCCCGGCCAAGAAAGGCAAAACGCCGACGCGACCAATGTCGCGTTCACAACTTACTGACCAGGTCACGATCGGTCAAAGGATATTCGGCTTACCACCATTTATCACACGGCACGACGTAAGTACCTGACCTAGGTATGGGTAACGAAATTCGACTTGTCATCATTTTTCTGACTAAATACGTCGAACGACATTCGACTGAACGCATCGAACGATATTTGACCATCAGACCCTATGAGATGATCCGACCATCGAGTTATGCCCGGAGGTCGGTCGACTTTCGACTTGACGAACACGTCCGACTCACGTCCGGGCGACAGACGTTCGACTTAAGCTCTCGACTGTCGCATCGCACGATAATCGGGAGGTTGATCCAAAGTCAGGATTCACTCTGCCTTTGCAGCGGCGCGCGTTACCGACTACCTCAAATCATTATCTGGGATCCTACCGAAAGTCCTAACTAGTGCACTGGGTCTACGACCTACGCATTCAAAAAGTGCTTTGGTGAATCACACAAAACACATCCCACGACATACAAAAGAGGAAGAGTTCAAGTTGAAAAGACTAACTTCGATTTCATTAAAGATTAGGGCCAAGTTTACAAAACTAAGCCGAAGCCCGAATACAAGTATGATAAACAAAAGTAAAGAAAAATAAAAGACCGACTAGTCCTCAGAATCGGCTTCTTCCACAGGGCGAAGATTGGGGACGGTCGGCGAATCTACTCGACCTTCGAGAGTCAGAGCCGCTTGACCTTCGGTGGCCTACTCCGCGTTTGCTTCGGCTTCCGTTGTGGTGGTGCGACCTCCCGGCGATGGGTCAGCCATCTCCTCCGCAGCTAGGGCCTCCGACTCTGACGGAACGATGCTGCCGAGGTCGAGCTTCGGGTACAAGCTCCGAACGGCCTCCCGAGCATCCTCGTACCCCACTCGGTACGAGAGGAAGCCGCTCTCCAGAAGTTTCTTCCGGTACTCTTCAGAGTCCCGAAAGTATTCTACAGCCCGACCCATGGCTTCCTTCGCCGACTCCGCTTCCGCCCTTGCGATGTCTGCGTCAGCCTGAGCGATGGACAGACTTTCTTCGGCCTTAGCGAGGTTCCCGAGACTTGCTCGGAGCTGCTCGCGTTCGGACTTGAACTCTTTGGCGAAGCTGTCCCTCTCGTGATGCAGCCGACGGACGGTTCGGGACTTCCTCTTGGCGTCGTCTCGGGCCGACTGCAGCTCGATCCCCGAAGTCGCCAAGGCACCTGTGAGTCGGGAGACCTCCTCAGTAAGACGAGAGATCTCCCCCTCAAGTCGGGCCTCCCAGTAGACCGACTGCTGCAGCTGGTCGACCAGTATGACCTTATCGGCTTCGGCGGCCGAGGCCTTGTCCTTCCAGGCCGCGCGCATGTCGCCGAATCTTCGATATCCGGCCTCCAGCTCGGATATGTTATAAATCAGCTGCGCAAAATGAAGCCGACCGTCAGAAGACCGAACTTACAACAAACGGTAGTGAGAACGGAAAGAAAGAAGACTTACCCGGATCATAGTCGGGTAGAACGAAGACAGCATGTCGGAGACACGCTGATTCTTCATGGCCTCGACGTCGGCTGGGAGAAGGAGCGCCTGGCATAGCCTCCTGGCCAAGTCATGGTTGGCCAGGGCCGACGCTCCGTCGGGCAGTGGAGAGTCGGTCGATGCCCCACCACCGGCCGACCTTCCTTCGTCGCCGGGTGCCATCGGGGCCTTCCCCCGTACGGATACCCAGGCCCTAATATCGGAGAAGGAGGGCACGCTTGAGCCCGACCGAGTCCCTCCCGAAGGTGCAGCAGCAGCAGACGCGGTTTGCTCGGGCTCGTGCACCTCCTCCCGAACCTCCTCTGTCGGCTGAGCAGCCGGCACATCCTCGACTGATTCTTCGGCCGTCCGTCCCTCGGCCGAGGCTGCTCCCTCGATCGATGGTCCCTCGGATGGGACTTCGACAGGCATCATCGGCGCCGACAGTACAATGACAGGCTTCGCCTCCGCCACAGCCAGCTCGCTCGGTAGAGCTACTTGAGGCCTCTTGGGAGGCCGCAATGGTCCGACCCCTTGCACCGACCTCTTCCGCACAGCGTACTGTCGGACGTCGGTCGTCGTCAATCTCACCCTCGGTGGCATATCTGCAAACGGTGACAGATGATCAGCACCATAAAAGAAAGGAAAGAAGAAAGAAGGAGAAAAATGAAAAATGAACCTAAGCGAGGGACCGGGCTGAGACCGACGTCGTACAGGGCCTGCTCGGTGATGAGCTCCCTCTGCTTCGGCACCGAGATATCTTTCAGACGGTGGAAGTCTTCCCGGTCCCCGGCTTCCACCCGACTGAGTTCGGGGATTCTCCCAACGGGCAGGGAACCCCCAAGGAATAGAAGAAGAGGCAAAAAAGAACTGGTTCTTCCATCCATGAATCAACGATGGAAGACCGGTGATGAAAGAGAGCCCCTTCCGAGGATTGAAGTACCACCACCCTCGGGCTTTAGGGTGGGGTCGGAGGATAAAAAAGTCTCGAAAGAGTGAAATCCGAGGGATAGTCGGCAAAAGCCAACACAACAGGGCAAAACTGACTATTAGCCGAACCGAGTTCGGCGCAAGTTACGCCGGACATAGCCCGTAATAGTCTAACACATTCTGGACGAACTCCGATATCGAAAATTGAAGACCGGCCCAGAGGTCCTCGACGTAAAAGGCCACCTGGCCCTCGGGTGGGTCGTTGACCCGACTGTTGGCCCCAAGGGCGAACAGCCGAAATTGCTCCGGGATGCAATACTGCTCCCAGAGCCGATCGACGTTCGACCCCGAAAGTGAAGAGACCTCCACCTCCGGAGTCGACCGAGGGTCATCGGTCGGGTTCCCCGACCGACCTCCTCTTGGAGATGTTCTAGCCATGAACCAGAACAGAAGACAGAAGATAAGGAGAAGAGGGAAGAGAACAGTGAGGAGGCAAGGAGGGAGACGGCCAACGGAGAAGGCTCCTAGAGGGAAAGAGATACTCCTAAGAAGAGGAAAAACGGAGATAATTACCTGGGGCAGGGGACCACACGGACAGAGTCTCGACAGCAAATGGGGAAAGTGGAAATCCGGATGCAGGCCACCCTATATATATAGTGCCCCCCCGACGGCCGAGATGAAAGCACGACCGACAAGGATCTCCCAGATCGTGACACGTGGCGACATCTGGGCCATCCTTCGGCCCGACGGTTCGACGCACCCATCCTCAGATCGAGCCATGTCATCCCCATCCACTCGAAAGGGCCCGGCCCAATGGCCACCTGCCACGTGGTGGAAAGGCCGTGACGTTTCGCATCCCCGAGGAGACGACGGGAATGACGGTTTCCATTCCCAACGAGACGGGATGTCTGACACCGACGGGACGGGACGTCTGACGCCGATGGAACGGGACGTCCGACACTGATGGGATTGGATGTTTGATGTCGATGGGACGGGACGTCCGACCCCGACGGGATGAGACGTCTGACACTCACAAGGCACCTGACGTCGGGCCGACCAATGGTACGGTCGACAGAGTGAGAGTTTAATACGATGGATATCCACTCCTCTCGTCTGACGACGCCGCCCACGCAAGGACGTTGGCCGGCGCACCATTCGGCTCAGGAGTGGAGGGGGGCAACTGTTGGGATATACCGACCTGTCCTCCCACGCCGACTAACTGCTGGACCCGCTTGACCAGCACCCGACTCTGCCGACTGACGACTGCCGACGCCGCCCGACCGAACCTATGTCGGCCGGGCCGACTCTCTCTCCCCCCGACTAGCCGGATTGGGGAGCCCAATATCCAACTCTTGTAAGGCGCCCAACTGACCGTCGGAGGGTCCCTAGGTGTCCGCCCGACTGACCATCGGAGGGTCCCTGGGGGTTCGTCCGACATTCCTCAACCAGGCACCGACATACAGTCGGTCGACTCCTTCAAATGCCGTATGACTACTGGAGACTGTCGATCCTGACAACGGCATACGGCACAGCCGCCTTGGGGCATTATCCCACCTAAGGCATAGGTCAACCCTAGCGATTTGACAGTCCCACGGTGATTTGACAACCTCACGGTGACTCTGACAGTCCTCGGTGATTTGACAATTCTTCCATTGTGCACCATTAATGACGGCGCCATGCCGCGCTCTACTATAAATTGGAGAAGGCAACAGTGCTGAGCAGGTCTTTTCCGGAACCCTTGAACTCTTCCTCTCTAGCTCTCGCTCTCACCCTCTCTCGTTGAGCTCCTTGATTCTTTTCTACTGTTGCCTAGTCTCCTCTCTGACTTGACCATCGGAGGGTTCCCGCCGGAGTCACCTCCGGTCAGTGCGGACTTCTTTTGCAGGCGCTCATTCCCGGCGACCAGGCGACGAGGGGATTGGCCGCAACAGGTTTATAAAGGGCAGTTTCTCCCATAAATTTTTTACATAGAAATGCTTCATTTCATAGCTCTTTTTAAACAAGTTTTTGGTTAATTTTGATTGTATTATTTTTACATCTATCATTATCAAAGTCCCAATCTGAATTTTTTTTTCAAGTAATTTTAAAATTAGAAAAATTATTCCACGTGGTTGAATATTAGGTACATGAGAAGAGAGACTACTGCATCAAATTGTTGAATCACGACTGCTATTCCTTGTCAAAAAGTTTGGTCTTTGAAAAAACGAACCTAGACAATTAAAATAGAGGATATGCAAGAAAAATTACATGAAACGAGAGACCACTACATCAAATGTAGAATTATAAAGTTCTGTCTTTGAAAAAAACTAACCTAGACAACAGAAATGGATGATATGCAAGGAAAAATTACAACAATCTACTATAAAGCCATCTTCACTTGAGTTTCATATCTTTGAAAAATATCAACGGTAGTTGAAATGCTGACTATGACAACACCATGTAGGATTATCTTCTTTACAATGCAAGCAATAAATCATCTCATAATACATTTAGCTGCTAGTGTCACAACAAAAATAGAGGCCTTTTTCTTAATAAATAAAAATTTAAAAAATAAATAAAAGCTAGAAAGCTAAGGGACTCAAGTGTGTGATCAAAACTCTTCCCTATGCAGCTGGCTTGCTATATGTGGAATGAATAGATGTTTTTTTAAAGTACAATAGGAGCCGAAGTTGGAAAGAAAAGAATAATTGTTCAGAGCACACGACAAAAGCATTATGAATTGTGGTAAGACACAACTCAAATATACACAACATAGATGAGGCAATGAAGCATAGTCCCAACAGAACTAATAACTCAAATGTCTTAGGAATGTGATCCTCAAATAGTTAGCCTGCAGCATGTAGCTCGGATTTGGGGAATCGTATCACTAGTAGAAATAGAGAATTCACTATAAAGAGCTTGATTTGCTAACGCGTTGGCTACTTGAAATCATCATGGAAACTACAAAAATTTGCTGGGAAGCCTTCCAAGTAAAGATGACCTTCAGCAGGGCCTATCTCTGAGCCTATGAATAAAACAATTTTGAAGCTATTTAATAATAGCTAGAGAATCACTTTCTAGCCAAATGTACCTGCTTGGAGGAATGTGACGGTTGTATACAAGCCTAGCCAAGCAGCCACCAATTCGACGTATAGAACTAAGACTCTTGGCAATAGTTTTTCACCTACTTTTAGTAATGCCATCGTGATTTATTATGACAAATCTACACTATACAAAAAAGATATATAGCAACGATCAAAATTATAGTAAAAAAATATAAAAAATTATTGATAAAATTTATACTAACGGTTGGTAAACCATGGTAATAGGTGGTATCATTAAAAGTTATTACGATAGTCTTGGTGAGTGTTGGTATAAGAAAGTCTATGCTAATATTTTGAATCATCCTACAATAATGATTTGTATCCATCAGTATAACTTATTACAGTGATTATAACCATCACTATAAATATAATCAAAATCAAGTATTTTATAAAAATAATGCTATATTTATAACCATCTATTTTTATAAATTAATGTTAAATATTTTATAATCAAATATTATCTTCTTATCCTATTGAAGTCATGTTCATATATGGTATTCTTATATTTGATCAAACTTATAGAAAATTAAATCTAAGATCTATTGGATAGTTATCTAGTACTTAGCCACCATGATAATATAAACTTTTGATATAAAGTTATAGTTTATTATACTTATTCAAAACTTATTTATATTATAAAGTATATGTATTTTAAATATATTATGACATTTTAATTTTAATAATTGATTATTTTCATTAAAAATCAATTCTCTTCTTTTTGAAAGAAAGTAAGAAAATAAATTACTTCATTTTATTTTTTATAATATTTTGAAAAACTTATTATTTAAGATATTTTTAAAATATAAAAAATTTTAATATATTTTTATAATCATAAATATTTTTTCTATAGTTCTCTAAAAATAGATAATTCATGATTCTTCTTATTTATACTATAAGTAAAAAATAATGGTATTTAATATATAATATTTTAATATTTTATATTATATATTTTATATAAGTAATTCTTTAAATTTTTATATTTTTTAATATAAATTAAATTAGATTAAATATAAATTTTTGGTTAAATTTGTTTTCATATAGATTTTTTAATAATTACATTATAGATCATTAGTTGGTTGTAATATTGTGCATTCATATCAAAAATGATTTTCATTTAATTATTAAACTATCTTGACTTATATAGTTAAAATTATATTAATTTTAAAATTTATAAAATATATACAATATCTTTTTCTAGAAAGTTTAAATATATATTTAGTGATCAAATATTATTATTACAAAAAATTCAAATTAGTTTGCAATGATACTAATTTATCATAAAAATAAGTTATAAATAATTAATAATAAAAACTATTAGTTATATAATGATGTATAAATGATAAAATTTATTTCATCGATAAATAATTAATATTCTATAATAAAATATAAATATTGTCAATTAGACTTGTATACAGGGGTCGGTCGATATATCCCAACAGTTGCCCCCTCCACTCTTGAGTCGGATGGCGTATTGGCCAGCGCTTCCATGTGGGCAACAGCTTCGGGCGAAAGGAGTGGTTTCCCATCACGTCATACTCCGACTCCGACGATCGTACCAATGAGTGATCCGATGTCGGACGACTCCTTGGGAATGCAAACCGCCATCTCCTTGGGAACAGGAACTGCCGTCTCCTTGGGAACACGAACCGCCGTCAGTTAACGAATTTCGAAACGTGAATTTTTCACCACATGTCAGGGGGCTATTGGGCCGAAACCGTTCACGCAGATGGAGGCGACGTGGTTTGATCTGGTGGCAGGTGCATCGAACCGTCAGACCGAGGAAGGGCCCAGGCGCTGCCACGTGTCGGCATTCGAAAAGTCTTCGTTCGGCGTGCTTTCATCTCGATCGTTGAAGGACCTTATATATATGCGGCCACTTACATCCAAAACTTCACTTTTGCTGCAAATCTGCTCCTGACGCTGAAGCTCTATCGAGTTATCCCCCAGTCCCAGATAGTTGTCTCCGTCCTCTGCCTGTGAAAGCTCCTTTCGAAGTTTTCTTTTCTGTGCCTGTTTCCTTGCATCCTTTCTTCTTTGTCATTTTTCTCTTTATTCTTCTTTCTGAGGCTAGCGTTATGGCTAGGACCTCTCCTTGAGGAAGTCAGTCGGAGAACCCGACCGATGATTTTCGGTTGACCTCGAAGGTGGAGGCTTCTTCACTTTCGGGACAGAATGTCGAACGGCTCAGGGAGCAATACGGTATCCCAGAGCAGTTCGGACTCTTCGCCTCTGGGGCTGAGGGTCGGGTTAACAACCCACCTCCGGGCCAGGTGGCTTTCTATGTCGAGGACCTTCGGACAGGTCTTCGCTTTTTGATTCTAGAATTTATCCGGAACATTTTGGATTATTACGGGCTCTGTCCGACGCAACTGGCGCCGAACTCAGTCTGGTTAATAATCAGTTTTGTTCTATTGTGTCAGCTTTTACCGATTTTTTTCTGTATTTCTCTCTTCCAGACGTTCTTCATCCTCCGACCCCATCCGAAAGCTCGAGGGTGGTGGTTCTTCAATCCTCGAAAGGGTCTTTCGTTTATTACCGATCTTCCATCGTCGATCCATGGGTGGAAGAATCAATTTTTCTTTGCTTCTTCTTCGCTTCCTTGGGGGTTCTCTTCTCGCTGGGGCGACCCTCGAACTCGGTCGAACAAAAATAGTCGGCTGGAGGATGGAGACCGAGAGGACTTTCTCCGACTAAAGAATCTGTCAGTGCCGAAGCAGAGGGAGCTCATCACTGAGCAAGCTCTGTACGACGTCGGCCTGAGTTTGGTTCTCCGTTTAGGTACATCTCGGTTCGTCGGTCGTTTTTGTCTTTTTTATCCGTCTTTGGACTTGTGCTGACCCTTTATTGAAATTACAGGGATGCCGCTGAGAGTGAGGCTGACAGACATCGACATTCGGCAACACGCGGCGAGGGAGAGACCAGCGCCCGGGGCCGGACCATCGTGGCCTCTCAAGAGGCCTCAGATATCATCACCGACCGATATTGCGACGGTGGCAGCACAGCCCAACACCGAACGTGCATCGGGCTACGAGCCGATCATCACTCTATCGGCACCGGCGGTGCCACCTGAGGTGCCGTCCGAGGAAGGGGCGGCTGAGGGGGTAGCCGAAGGAGCATCGGCTCCCTCACCCACTGAAGAGGTTCGGGTCGAAGCACGTGAGCTCGAACGACCTGCAGCGGCTCCCGTCGCACCCTCGGGAGGAACTCAGTCGAGTTCGAGCTTCCCATCCCTCTCCGATCTTCGGGCCTGGGTGACAGGTCGGGGGAAGGCTCCGATGGCACCGGCAGACGACTTGAGGTCGGCGGGCCGCACCGCACCGTCCGACGTTCGGGTTTCCGAGGGAGCATCGGCCCTGGCCAACCATGACTTGGCCAGGAGGTTGTGTCAGGCAACCATTCTTCCGACCGATCAGGAGCTTTTGAGTTGTCGGTCGGTGTCCGACATGCTTTCTTCCTTTTACCCGACCATGATCCAGGTGAGCTCTTCTTCCTTTTCTTTCCTCTTCATTGTTATTTTTATCGTTTCATTTTTCTGACGATCGACCTTCTATTTGCAGCTGATCTATAATATGTCCGAGCTGGAGGCCAGGTACCAGAGGTTCAGCGACGTCCGGGCGGCCTGGAAGAATAGGGCCGAGACCGCCGAAGCTGAGAAGGCGACGCTGGTGGACCAACTGAAGTTATCGATCGACCGTGAGGCTAGGCTCGAGGAGGAGATCTCCCGACTCACCAACGGCCTAGCCGCCTCGGAGGCCGAACTTCAGTCAGCTCATGAGCAGATCCAGTGCAAGACCCACTCCGTTCACCGACTGTGGCGGGAGCGGGACGGCTGCGTCAGGGAGCTCGAGGCCGAGTGCGAACAGCTTCGCATTAGCCTGGAGAACCTAGCTAAGGCCGAGGAGAACTTGTCCTCCGCCCAAGCTGACGTCGACATAGCGAAGGCGGAGGCGGAGTCGGCCAAGGAGGCGCTGAGTCAGGCGGTGGAGGACTTTCGTGGCTCAGATGAGTACCGGGAGGAGCTCCTCGAGAGTGGCTTTGCCTCCTATCGAGGAGGTACGAGGATACCCGAGATGCGATTCAGAGTCTGCACTCAGAGCTTGACTTGAGCGACATCATCTCTCCAAGGTCAGAGGACCAAGCCGCAGAAGAAGAGGCCGACCCACTGCCGATGGAACGAGTTATTGAGGATGAGGTGGCTCCAACCCCCGGTCCCTCGCCGACTCGAGCGGGCACGTCGGTTGCTCCCGAACTCCACCCGGTGCAAGAAGTCGACTCCGACGAATAGTCAGAGTATCTGCCCGTTATCTTTGTATTTCTATTTTCTGTTCAGTCTTTGATATCTGTAATCGGACTTCGATCCAATTTTGTAATCGGGCTTCGGTCCAATTTTGTAAGTCATTTTAACTTAGCAAAATCAAAGACTTTTCACATTTTTTCCCATGCGTGGTTGAATGTGTTTGATCGTCCGAGCCATCTCCGAGTGCATAGGTCGTAGCTCCGACATATCTCACTAGGACGTTCAGCAGGGTCTAGCATAGCCGATCAAGGTAGTTAGTAGCGTGCACTGTGCCAAGGATAGCGCAAGCCCCGATCGCAGGCCGGCATCCCGACCATCATACAGATAGCGTAGGATCCGATGGTCGAGAGCCGTACCGATTGTAGGTCGAGTGTCCACCGCCCGGACCTTGGTCGGGCGTGTACGTCAGGCCGAGTGTCGACCGACCATCGAACGTAGCTCGTTGGATAGGATAATGATGATAAGTCGAATATCTGTTGTCCGACCCTTGGTCGGGCATGCACGTCGGGACGTATGATAAACGGTGGCAAGCCAAATATCCTTCGACCAGTCGTGATCAAGTCGGTTTGTCGTAAGTCGAATACCCATTGCTCGGACCTTGGTCGGATGGGTACGTCGCGATGAGTGATAAACGGTGGCAAGCTGGATATCCTTCGATCGGTCATAATCGAGTCGGAATGTTGTAAGTCGAATATCCATTGTCCGGGCCTTGGTCGGGCGGGTACGTCACAGTTGTCTTGGCATTTTGCCCTTCTTAGTCGAAGCTAAGTCGGCAAGTTAGCCAGCCGCATTGCTCGAGAGTCGACTGTGGAAGGAGCGTGGCTTCAACTTAGAGAGGTTTCATCGCCAGCGCTGGCCTTCCATTAATGTAGACTGAACCGTAAGAGTCATGTGTCGTTGGTGATCGAGTCATAGATTCCCAACGAGATGCGAGGCTCAAGTCGGGACGTCGAGGCTCATACTTCTGGCGAGGGCCGACCCTTGGCAGAGAGCCAAACTTTGTAGACTCTAGAGTTTTGAAATTGTATTGTATTCCGAGCAAGAGGGGCATACAAAATTCATTGATAATACAATTTCAGGTTGTCAGCATTCCAAGTCCGGGGAATGGCCGTCCCTTCCAGGGTTTCAAGTCGGTAGGCGCCCGGTCTGCAGGTATCTGCAATCTTGTAGGGTCCTTCCCAGTTCGGGGACAGTTTTTCTTGATCCTGAGGCTTCGAGACTTCTGTCTTTCTTAGAACCAGATCTCTGGGTCTGAAGAACTTTGGTCTAACTTTAGTGTTGTAGTATCGGGCCACTCTTTGCCGGTATGAAGTCATGCGGAGCTGAGCCTCGTGTCGGAGCTCGGATAGGAGGTCCAAGTCAGCTCTCCGACACTCAGAGTTGTCCGGTTCACGATATTGCTCAACTCTAATCGATGATAGCCCGATCTCTAGTGGGATCATTGCCTCCGTCCCATAGGCCAGGTTGAAAGGAGATTCTCCGGTCGAGGCCCGGGGTATCGTTCGGTATGCCCATAGGATCGAGTGCAACTCTTCGACCCAGAAGCCTCTGGCTTCATTCAGTCGAGTCTTCAACCCATGAAGAATGGTCCGGTTGGTTACTTCGACTTCTCCGTTGGACTGTGGATGGCCGACCGAGGTCAGTCTGTGCGTGATATGAAATCTCGCACAAAACTTTCTGAAATCATTGTTATCGAACTATCGTCCATTGTCGGTGATGATGGTGTGTGGTAGTCCGAACCTAAAGATGATGGACTTCTGGACAAAGTCTTCCATCTTACGCTCGATAATTTGTGCCAGAGGTTCGGCCTCCACCCACTTAGTGAAGTAGTCAATCGCGACAACTATAAACTTTCTTTGGCCAGACGTCGGAGGAAAAGGACCGACTATATCGACCCCCCATTGGGCGAAGGGCCATGGGGCGACAATGGAAGTCAATTGGTTGGCAGGCTGGTGTTGTAAGTTGACGTACTTTTGACACGGCTCACACCTCCGAACCAATTCAGCCACGTCTTTCTTCATGGTGGGCCAGTAGTAACCTTGCCGCAGAACTTTGTAGGTCAAAGATTTACCCCCCAGGTGACTCCCGTAGATCCCCTCATGCATCTCTCTGAGTGCATAGTCCGCATCCGTCGGTCCCAGGCACCGTAGCAAGGGAAGGGAGAATGACCTTTTGTAGAGTCGTCCGTCCATCATTACATACGGGAGTTCGTCCACTGGAGTCGTTTGGCTTCCATGGGATCTTCGGGGCTGGTTCCGTCAGTCAGATACTGAACGATCGGATCCATCCAGCTTGGCTCGATTGTCAGTTGGAGTACCTCCTCAGCCTTGTCGACGTTCGGTTGCTCAAGACTCTCCACGAGTGTCCAGCCCAAAGTGCCGTAGGCAGATGTCACAAGCCTGGAGAGTGCGTTGGCCCGAGCATTCTCTGATCTGGAAATGTGGGAGATCTCAAAATACTTGAGGTGTGCCACGAGATCTCTCACCTTCTGGAGATATTTCACCATGGTCGGGTCCCGTGCTTCGAATTCACCTTTGACTTGCCCCACAATCAGTTGAGAGTCGGAGAAGACTCTGAGGCTGTCGATCCTGAGCTCCTTCACCACTCTCAAGCCAACGAGAAGTGCTTCATACTCGGCTTAATTATTGAAAGCTTTGAAGTTGAATCGAAGGGCATACTCGGTGACCACTCCCTCCGAGTTGGTGAGCAGGAACCCGGCCCCGCTTTCTTGGGCATTGGAGGCTCCATCTATATGTAACACCCAGATTGACTCGGGATCAAATTTAGAAGTCGCAGTTTCTTTGGAGCTCCCACCTTCCGACATTTGGTCGGCTGTCGGGCATTCTGCAATAAAATCAGCCAAGACTTGGGCTTTCAAAGTAGGTCATGGTCGGTACTGGATGTCAAACTCGCTCAGCCTCACCGCCCATTTCGTCAGTCATCCTGATGTGTCGGGGCGGTGGAGGATCGCCCTCAGGGGTTGGTCGGTGAGGACCACGATGGCGTGTGCTTGGAAATATGGACAGAGTCGTTGTGCGGATATGACCAAGGCAAATATCATCTTCTCCACCCTTGAGTACCTAGTTTCAGCCCCGCGGAGCACTTTGCTGGTATAATATACGAGCTGGTGAGTTTGGCTCTCGTTCTCCCGGACGAGTACCGAACTTACAGCCTTTGGGGCGGTGGCCAGATAAAGGTACAATATTTCTCCGACCTCTGGCTTTGCAAGCAGGGGTGGAGAATCCAGGTACTTCTTCAAATCTTCAAAGGTTTGCCGACACTCATTCGGCCAAGAGAAGTCCTTCGTCTGCCTCAGGGTTTTGAAGAATAGGAGGCATCTCTGGGCCGACTGAGAGATGAATCGGCTAAGCGCGATGACCTTTCCGTTGAGCTGCTGCACCTCTTTTTTGATGTTCGGATGCCGCATGTCGATGATCGCCTTTATCTTCTCAGGATTGACCTCGATTTCGTATTGAGAAATGAGAAACCCGAAGAACTTCTCCGAAGCTACCCCGAAGGCACACTTAGTCGGATTTAGCTTCATCCGATGTCACCGAAGAGTGCAAAAGGTTTCTTCCAAGTCTTGGACATGATCTGAAGCCTGTGCGCTCTTCACCAGTATGTCGTCCACGTACACCTCCATGTTTCACCCGATTTGATCTTTGAAGACCTTATTGACGAGGCATTGGTAGGTGGCTCTGGCATTCTTCAGGCCGAAGGGCATCACTCTGTAGCAGTAAAGGCCCTTGGTGGTCACGAAGGCCGTATGCTCTTCGTCCTCGGGTGCCATCCGGATTTGGTTATATCCAGCGAAGGCATCCATGAAGCTGAGCAGTCGATGACCGGACGTCGCATCCACCAGTTGGTCGATCTTCGACAGTGAGAAGCTGTCCTTCGGGCAGGTCCGATTCAGGTCGGTGTAGTCGATGCAGATCCTCCACTTTTCATTGGCTTTCTTCACCATGATGACATTTGCGAGCCAGTCGGGATATGTAGTTTCTCTGATGAAGCCCGCCTCGAGTAGCTTGTCCACTTTCTCGTCGATGGCCTTCTATCTTTTGGGGGCGAAGGTCCGTTTCTTCTGTCTCACCGGCTTCGCACCAGGGGTGATGTTGAGTCGGTGAGTCATTGTTTCTGGAGGTATGCCAGACATATCCGCTGCCGACCAAGCGAATATGTCGGCGTTAGCTTTCAACAGCTTTATCAGTTGTCGTCGCTCTGGGTCGGTCAACTGTGACCCGACTCAGATGACTGGTTCAGGATTCCTTGTCATAGAGATGGAAATCAGCTGCTCAGTCGGTTCACCCCGCTCCTCTTCTTCCCGTTGGTCTAGCTTGTCGACCGTCAGAGAGTTCTTTGATTCATTGCTTTGAATAGAGATTTGGAAGCACTGTCGAGTGAGTTGTTGATCCCCGTGCATCTCTCCAGCTCTATTTTTAGTCGAAAATCGGACCAGCAAGTGGTATGTCGAGACTATCGCCCTGAGGGCGTTTAGTCCGAGTCTTCCAAATATGGCATTGTAGGCCGAAGGTACTTGGACGACCGTGAATGTCATGTGGATGGTGCTTTGTCTTGGTTCGGTCTCCGCTGTCACGGAAAGAGTAATTTCTCCTTCCACCGCGACGGCTTTCCCAAAAAAATCCACTAGGGGCGTAGAGACTCTCCTAAGTCAGTCGGTCGACAGTCACATTCGAAAAAAGATCGAGTAAAATAAAATATTAGTCAAACTTTCATTATCAACAAGAATCCTTTTTACATCATAGTTCGCTATCGTCGTCGAGACAACAACAGCGTCATCATGGGGAGTTTGGATTCTCCGAGCATCCTCATCTGTGAAGATGATTACATTATCCTGACGCGGTCTCTTCGTCGACTCCTCTTCAACAGTCATCCTTCGATCCAGTCATCTGGAGATCATATTGATGACTCCAGCAGTAGGCTGATTATTCGTTGCCTCTTCAGTCGGTTGGGGTTGTCGGTCGGGAAGGGGCCGAGCCGGTGGATTCCTTCGATACTTTTCGAGATATCCTCATCGTATGAGGGCCTCTATCTCATCCTTGAGTTGGATGCATTGCTCGATGGTGTGACCGTGACCCCGATGGAACCGACAGTATCTTCTCTAGTCGAGGTCCTTTGCCTTCAGAGGTGGGGGCCGTCGCAGGTATTCTGCTCCTTCGATCTCTATCAAGATCTGCACACGAAGAGCAGAGAGAGGAGTGTAGGAGTCATACCTGCGATGCGTCGGTCTCGGACTCCGGCATCGGGACGAGACCCGTTTATCAGTCGGGGGCCTGCTGGGTTCAGCAGCAGCCTGGTTCTTCTTCCGCTTCTCCTTCTGGCCTGCGCCTTTGGTCAGGCATCGGTTGGAAGCTCCTTCGTCTGCACGCATATATTTGTATGCGCGTTCCAGCAATTCGGCATACGTCCGGGGGAGGGTCTTGTCTAAGGAATATGTGAATCGGGACCCCCTTAGCCCCTTCTTCATGGCCGAAATTGTCATGTCTTCGTTGAGGTCCCGGACCTCAAGTGTGGCAGCATTTAATCGGGCCACAAAGCATCGGAGCGTCTCATTTTCTCCCTGTTTGAGAGAGAAAAGACTGTCTGAGGTTCATGGTGGTTTCCGACTGATGCTGAAATAGGCCACGAAAGAATGCTCGAGCTGTCCGAAGGAGTGGATACTCCCTGAGCGGAGGTCGAAATATCAGGTCCTGGCAGTTTTACGAAGCGTGGCGGGAAAGCCGATGCAAAGGAGGGTATCGATTGCCCCCTGAATTGTCATGAGAGCCTTGTAGCTCTCCAGATGGTCAACTGGGTCGGTGGAGCCGTCGTAAGGCTCCACGTGAGGCATCTTGAATCGATTAGGGATCGGTTCGTCAAGGATAAATTGGGAGAGAGGTTGGGTGGTCTGAAAGTCGACGTCATTCGAAGACTTCTGACCATCCGCCTGAAGTTGGGCAAGCCGACGGTCAATTTTTTCGAACTTACGTTCGTAGTCATCCAACCGTTGGTGTTGTGAAACCCCAGGGGTCGAACCTCCCGACGAGCTTGAGAGTGAGACGGACGGTGTCCGCGGCCGTTTCTCCTTCCTCGCTTGCTCCAGCTGGGAAGGAGAAGGACGTCGAGACTGGTGGGTGTCGCACCATGGCCGCCTCGCCCCTTCTCGGTGGGAGTGCTGAGACAGAAGTTGACGCAGATATCGGTGGCTGCTTCTGGATGGCATAGGGTGTGCCGCCGGTTGTTCCGTCAGTGGTTGCGGCAACTGAGTCGGTTGCTGTTGGAGATTTTTGATCGCATCCGTCAGAACGGTCATTTGCCGCACGATCATCGTGATCTGCGCCTTCGTAGTTACCACTAGGTGCGGAGAGCTGGGCTTCGCCATGGACGGTGAAGGAGGGGTCTCTTCCCGACGGGAAGAGCGCCTCACCGACCCGGTAGCTCTCGATCACTGAGCCCTGATTTTCGTCATCTCGAGAGATTTTTTCAAGTTTTGTAGAGCCCGCTGGCTTATCTCTGTCGAATTCTCCTTCCTGGCGTGTCAAATCTATTGTGGCCAATCCTCCCATCGTTCGATCATCGATGTCGCGCACCTGCAAGAAAAGTCCTCACAGATCGGAGATGCCTCTGGCGGGGACCCTCCGACAGTCAAGTCAGAGAGGAGACTAGGCAACAGTGGAAAATCAGGGGCACAGCGGTGAGAGAGAGCTCAAGAGCTAAGAGACGCTTCAGAGAGCTTGAGGAAGCTTGCTCAGAACTTACCAAGACTGTTGTCTTACCCCATTTTATAGTAGAATGCGGTATGGTCCCGTCATCAATGGTGCAGACAACTGGAGAGTTGTCAAATCGCCGGGGGCTGTCAAATCGCCGTGGGCTGTCAAATCGCCGTGGGTTGTCAAGTCGTTGGGATTGATCTACGTCCTTGGCAGGACAATACCCCAAGGCGGCCATACCGTATGTTCTTGACAGGACAACCGTCCATAGCAGTTGTACGGTGTTTGAGTGGGCTGGCTGACTATAGGTCGGTATTCGGTTGTCGAAATATCGGGTGATGATCCGGGGACACCATCGGCTGGTCCGGTGCCTTACGGAAGTCGAACGTCGGTTGCCACCCCCGACAGTGGGTCGGTGATTTGGGCTCGACCGCTTGACCAATCGGAAAACAGTATGAGTCTGTTCGTCGAAAGCCATTGCCGGCAGTCATCGTCGGAGTCGTCGTCGGAATCGTCCGTCGGTTCGGTCGGTAGAGTCGGACGATGGTCGGATCGGTCCGAGGATAAGTCGGCGTACAGGGATCGATCGGTATATCCCAATAGATGCTAACAGCAGCTGCAAGTTTTATGTATGATCTAAAGATATGAGAGCCTAAACATGCATATCTGAAGAATTTATGTCATGTAAATATAAGGAGACCAAACGCTCAAAGGGGTAGTAAATGTTCAGGGGTCAGTATAAATATGGACAGACGACCTTGACCCAATTGACCATAAAAAATTGTATTGAACTAGAGACCCGAATGGACAATTTTTTCTCCAAATAGGGGAACACCGAGGAGGATGGTTGTGCCAAGATCCGAGGAAGCCATACTTCGCACATACCACTTTGGCCCATAACGAAGTTGGATGAAGAATAATTTGTGATGCTAGCTTACATAGAATGCACGTGTTATCATAAATAAAGAAGGCATGCTAAAACCACCTGGGTTGTTTGATAGGCACACCTTATCCCAAGAGATGAGATGAAGATCTTTTTGGTCCGAAGAATGCCCCTACAAGAATGCCCTAAAATCCTTATCTTTTTTTGTAATAATATAAACGGGCACATGGACACATGACATGCAATATATTTTGGGGCAGATGAAATCATTAAGTTGGAGTGAAAGTATTTTAATGGCTATCCAAACATTCCTCCATTTCCAACTCACATTCTTAACTGCCACCTTATCCAAAAGAAAAATAAAGTCTAAGGAACTAAAGGGATATGTGATATTTCTAAACTCCCTTTTTTTTGGCCCGCGTGTAAGAGCTTGCAGATATGCCTTTTAGAAAAATTCTGTGCACCGCAAGCGATATAGAAAATTTAATATGGAATACACCGTCTTGTCTGACTAGTCAATGTAATCATCACTTTTCAATACACATTTAATATCTGTAGATCGATTTTTTCGTTTAAAAATTTTGTATGACGAAAATATCCTTGTTCTTTGATAAAATTATGATTTCTTATGTACATATTATGACATCCTACGTTCAGAAAGTCATAATTTTTGTCCATAGGATATTATAATATGCACAGAATGTCATTATTTTTTTTAAAAATAAGAATATTTTTGTCATTCAAAATTTTTAAACGAAAAAGTCGATCTGCGGACATGAAATGCGCGTTGAAAAGTAGTTGGATAAAAATACCCCATCCATATTATGATATCTTGGACTATATAATGACATCTTGGGTTATAATATACCACAAGATGTCATAATTTTTTTTAAAAGACAAAGATATTTTTATTATATAAAATTTTTAAACGAAAAAATCGATCTGCAGGTATTAAATATGCATTAGAAAGTGATGACTACATGGATCAATCGGACAAAATGGTGCACTCTACGTTGAATTTTTTATACTGCTCGTGGTGCACAAAAAATTTCTCATGCCTTTTAACTACTCTTAGAGTTGTTGGACTGAATTGGATATGAGATTTGGAATTATAGATAGAGAGCCCATGATTGCTTTTAAACATACAACATCTCTAATGGTTGCCCTAGCCACAGCAAGGAAAATCATTGGCAAAGGGCACATGTGAAATAGCTGGTACTCTACCAGGCATATATGCTCGCACTATTGTGCTCTGGACTACATACCGCATAGGATCCCAGACAATATATCAACGCATAAGATGAATAGATGGGATGAAAAAGGATAACCTTGCCTAGCCATGTACCGGCTTAAACCATCGAGTCGGTGTCTCGTGAACCAAAATAGCAAATCGGAAATCAAGCACACATACTCAAATCCATCAAATAAATCTATGGTGCGTGTTGGGATATACTGATCGATGACTCCGATGGATGACCCTGACCGACTTCGACAGACGACCCCGACAGACGACCGACGGACGACTCCGATGGATGACCCCGATCGACCCCGACCGACCCCGACGGACGACCCCGACCGACGACCGACAGACGATCCCGACGGACGACCCCGACCGACGACCGACGGACGACTCCGACCGACAACCCCGACAGACGGCTGCCAACAATATCCGACCGAAGGTGTGTCGGCCGAACCGACCCATGCTGTTCCCGATCGACCGAGTGGCCGAACCCATATTACCGACTCACTGTCGGGGGTGGCAGCCGACGTTCGACTTAAGCAAGACACCAGACCAGCCGACGGTGTCTCCGGATCATCACCCGATGTCCCGGCAGTCGAATACCGACGTATGATTGGCCAGCCCTCCCAAATGCCGTACAACCGCTATAGGCTGCTGTCCTGTCAAGGACGTGCTGTGTGACCGCCCTGGAACATTATCCTGCCAAGGACATGGGTTGATTCTGACAACCCGCGGTGATTTGACAGTCCACGGTGATTCTGACAGCCTCCGACGATTTGACAACTCCTCCCATTGTCTGCGCCATTAATGAGGGCGCCACGCCGCGCTCTACTATATATATCGGGGAAGGCAACAGTGCCAGGAGGTCCCTTCGAAACCTTTGGGCTTACTCCCTCTCTCTCCAGCTCTCTCTCGTTGAGCTCTTTGATTCCTTTCTACAGTTTCCTAGTCTCCTCTCTGACTTGACCGTCGGACAGTCCCCGCCGAAGCCGCCTCCGGTCAGTGCGGACTTTCTTTTGTAGGCGCTCGTTTCCGGCGACCAGGAGACGAGGGGATTGGCCGCAATAGATTGGCACGCCAGATAGGGGGTCGACAGCACCAAGGATTGTAACCCCCACGAAACTCGAAGCATCTCCCAAGATGACAAGAACGAGAGCTCAGCGGTCGAGGGTCACTGGATCGGCGAGGCGCTCTTCCCGTCGGGAAGAGGCCTCTCCTCCACCCTTTATGGTGGAACCTAGCTCTCCGCATCCCGCGGTGACCACGGAGGCACAGATCGCGGCGATCGTGCGGCAGATGTCGTGCTGACAGACGCGGTCAAGAGCCTTCAGCAACAACCGATCCGGTTGCCGCCCTCACCGACGGAGCAACCGGCGGCACGTCCAGTGCCCTCTAGGAGCAGCCGTCGAAATTCACGTCGGTCTCCGTCGCCTCCTCGGGAGCACCTGCCACAGCGCTCCGACCAAGAGGAGGAGGGGCGACCGCGGCGTGACACCCATCGGTCCCGACGGTCATCTCCCTCCCAGCTGGAACGAGCGAGGAAGGAGAAGCGGCCGCGAACACTGTCCGCCTCCCTCTCGGACTCATCGGGAGACTCCACCCCTGGGGTCTCTCAGCACCGACGGATCGACGACTACGAATGCAGGTTCGAAAAAATCGATCGTCGGCTTGTTCAGCTGTAGGTGGACGGACAGAAGTCCTCAAATGACGTTGACTTCCAGACCACCCAACCTCTCTCCTAACTCATCCTCGACGAATCGATCCCCAATTGGTTCAAGATGCCACACGTGGAGCCTTACGACGGCTCCACCGACCTGATTGACTACCTGGAGAGCTACAAAGCTCTCATGACGATTCAAGGGGCGACCGACGCTCTTCTTTGCATCGGCTTCCCCGCCACACTCCGCAAAGCTGCCAAGGCCTGGTACTCCGGCCTCCGCTCGGAAAGTGTCCACTCCTTCGGGCAGCTCGAACATTCCTTCGTGGTCCATTTCAGCACTAGTCGGAAGCCGCCACGAACCTCGGACAGTCTTTTCTTCCTCAAGCAGAGAGAAAATGGGACTCTACGATACTTTGTGGTCCGATTCAACGTGACCACACTTGAGATCCGGGACCTCAACGAAGACATGGCTATCTCGGCCATGAAGAGGGGGCTAAGGGGGTCCCGTTTCACATACTCTCTGGACAAGACCCTCCCCCGGACGTACGCCGAATTGCTGGAGCGCTCGTACAAATACATGCGCGCAGACGAAGGAGCTTCCGACCGGCGTCTGACCTAGGGCACGGGTTGGAAGGAAAAGTGGAAGAAAGGTCGGGCCCCTGCTGAACCCAGCAGGCCCCCCACCGATAGACGGGTCTTACCCCGACGACGGAGTCTGAGACCAACGCATCGCAGGTATGACTCCTACACCCCTCTCTCCGCTCCTCGTGCGCAGATTCTACGACGGAGATCGAAGGAGTGGAATATCTGCGATGGCCTCCGTCTTTGAAGGCAAAATGCCTCAACCAATGCGGTCCGATCGCCGAACCAACGGCTCGATCGTCGATCGCCGAATCTACGACTCCGTCGCCGAACTGATCGCCGATCGCCGAACCAACGACTCGATCGTTGATCGCCGAATCTACGACTCCGTCGTCGAACTGATCGACGATCGTCGAACCAACGGCTCAATTGTTGATTGCCGAATCTACGACTCCATCGTCGAACTGATCGTCGATCGCCGAACCAACGGCTCAATTGTTGATCACCGAATCTACGACTCCGTCGCCGAACTGATCGTCGATCGCCGAATCTATGACTCCATCGTCGAACTGATCGTCGATCGCCGAACCAACGACTCAATCTACATTTCGATCGCCGACGACACATCGAATTCTATGGCAAAGATTGAAGGGATGGAATATCTACGACGGCTCCTGCCTCTGAAGACAAAGGGCTTCGACCAATGCGGCTGGCTAACTTGCCAACTTAGCTTCGACTAAGAAAGAGAAAAACGCCAAGACAACCGCGACATACCCATCCGACCAAGGTCTGGGCAACAGGTATTCGACTTGCGACATACCGATCCGATCACGACCGGTCGAAGGATATTTGGCTTGCCACCGTCTATCATACGACTCGACATGCTACACTTGCGACATACCAATCCGGTCACGACCGATCGAAGGATATTCGGCTTGCCACCATTTATCATACGTCCCGATGTGCACGCCCAATCAAAGGCCGGACAATGGATATTCGACTTACCATCGTTATCCTATCCGAATACGTCGAACGCTACTTGACTATCAGACTCTGTGGAATGATCGTATCGACGAGCAACGTTCGAAGGTTGGCCGACCTCCGACTCGACATGCATGCTCGACCTACTGTCGAGACAACCGACATCGGATCGTTCGTTGATGCGATCTCCAGAGTCGAGGCAAGACATGATGAAAAATCACTCCTTTCATCCGAAGCCGTCGCCCACATGTTCACGCGAGCCAACACGACATCGGACTCAGGAGTGGGGGGGGCAACTGTTGGGATATACCGACCGACGACTCCGATGGACGACCCCGACCGACTCCGACAGACGACCCCGATAGACGATCGACGGACAACTCCGACGGACGACTCTGATGGACGACCCCGACCGACCCCGACGGACGACCCCGACCGACGACTGACAGACGACCCCGACGGACGACCCCGACGGACGACCCCAACCGACGACCGATGGACGACCCCGACAGACGGCTGCCAATAATATCCGACTGAAGGTGTGTCGGCCGAACTGACCCATGCTGTTCCCGACCGACCGAGGGGCCGAACCCATATTACCGACTCACTGTCGGGGGTGGCAGCCGACGTCCGACTTAAGCAAGACACCAGACCAGCCGACGGTGCCTTCGAGTCATCACCCGACGTCCCGACAGTCGAATACCGATGTATGATCGGCCAGCCCTCCCAAATATCGTACGACCACTATAGGCTGCTGTCCTATCAAGGACGTGCTGTGTGACCGCCCTGGAACATTGTCCTGGCAAGGACATGGGTTGATTCTGACAACCCACGGTGATTTGACAGTCCACGGCGACTCTGATAGCCTCCGACGATTTGACAACTCCTCCCATTGTCTGCGCCATTAATGACGGCGCCACGCCGTGCTCTACTATATATATCGGGGAAGGCAACAGTGCCAGGAGGTCCCTTCGAAACTTTGGGCTTACTCCCTCTCTCTCCAGCTCTCTCTCATTGAGCTCTTTGATTCCTTTCTACTGTTGCCTAGTCTCCTCTCTGACTTGACCGTCGGAGGGTCCCCACCGGAGTCACCTCCGGTCAGTGCGGACTTTTTTTGCAGGCGCTCGTTCCCGGCGACCAGGCGACGAGGGGATTGGCCGCAACAGTGCAATCTAAAATTATTTAGCACATTAAATAGAAAAGACAAATGAATCCATTGGTACAGCATGAATAGGTCATGCCAATTTTGCGGATCATGCCAACCTTGAAGCTACATAGAAAGCCAGCCATAGAGAAAATTTTTGATAAAAGTTTTGGGCCCTATAGCATTTCCTCGTGAGTAATTCTTTGAACACCGCACCTGGTAGAGAAAAAATATGACGTTCCATTTAATTGAGCCACATAGTCATCATTTTTCAATGCATATTTACTATCTGTAGCTTCATTTTTTCATTTGAAATTTTGAATGACGAAAATACTTATCCTCTTCTGAAAAAATTATGATATTCTATGGTCATATTATGATATACTGCGGTCAAATTATGACTTCATGCACAAAAAAAAATATAATTTGACCACAAAATATCATAAGGAATGAAGAAATATTTTTGTCATTTAAAAATTTTATAAATTTTTAATGATGAAAATGTCCTTCCCTCTTTATGATTTATGGAAGAAAAATTATGACATTCTATGTAAGTCATAATTTGATCGTAAGATGTCATAATATGGCCACAGAATGTCATAAGTTTTTCAAGAGATGAGAAATATTTTCATCATTCAAAATTTTAAATGAAAAAAATGAAACTACAGATATTAAATGCGCGTTAGAAAGTGGTAACTATATGGCCCAATTAAATGTGGTAGTGTATTTTTTTAATACTAGATGTGGTGTACAAAGAATTTTTTTATGGAGTAATTTTTTGTATACCACATGTGGTGTAAAAAAAATACACCGCTCCATCTGATTGGGCCACATAGCCACCGCTTTCTAATTCACATTTAATGCCTGCATTTTCATTTTTTTATTTAAAATTTTGAATGATGAAAATACTCCTTATCTTCTGAAAAAATTATGTCATTCCGTGGTAATATTATGACATTCTGCGGTCAAATTATGACTTTCTATTCATAATTTAATTATAGAATATCATAAAAAATATAAATATTTTTATTATTTAAAAATTTAATAAATTTTTAATAATAAAAATACTTTTCTCTCTTTATGATTTCTGAAAAAAAGATGATGACTTACGTGCAAGAGTTATAATTTGATCGCGGGATATCATAATATGATCGCAGAATATCATAATTTTTTCGAAACAAGAAAGATATTTTTATCATCTAAAATTTTAAATAAAAATATAAAATTATAAATATTAAATATATATTAAAAAATAATAATTATATATTTTAAAATAATTTGATGATATATTTTATATTATTTTTATTGGATCGCATGTCGTGCACAAAAATTTTTTCTCTTACGTCATGATAATAGCCTTGCGAGTGTGAATGGAAAAGATTCCCCATCTCATTTCTGTCACGATGCGTGTCCCTGCCATAAAAGATTATGGGCCTGTATTAAATGCAGCATTGTGAATATAATAACGTCACTCGACAAACTTGTGAATGTAACGTCACTGCAGTTCTTGCCAATAATAATAATTTCCAACCGACAAGGTATATGGACCTTTTATACCCTTAAAAAATCTTTATCACGCAGCACCAAAAAAAAAAAAAAATCTTTGTCACGCGGTATTAGGAGGACCGCGTTGCGAACTTGTAATCCCTGCCGCGTGGAAGAACCGTCCGCTACGCGGGAGTCGGCAAAGACTGTCCTCGTTCCGTGAACCCCAAGAAAGGTCTAACTATTACTTCGACCAGGTCGATGGATCACGACAAATACCATGATCGGAAACATATATACCATCGTTCTATTATATTTATCTATCTATCTATTTTGAATCATCCAATAATAAATAAATAAATCTTTATTATTATTATTTTTTTTTCTGTTGGTTAATACATACTGGAGGCGATGATAGGCCATTGATTGCCATTAGAGTACAAAGAATGGCCCTCGTTTAATGGCTGTTCAAATGGTATTATCAGCCGCTCCGGCAGGAAGCAGTGGACTCTTGCGGTAAAATAATAAGTATTTAATTGCGACACTTTTGCACAAATATAAAAGCTAGATAAAGAAGGTATGCTCTTCGCTAATTGCTATAATGTTGTTTCTTATGATACTTTAGGGCTATTATATATTTTGTTTTTATATTAGAAAACGTTATTGTGGGTACTCTGAGAACTTTTGTAGCGAAATTACTTTTATGTTGCTGTTGCACAATATAATATAGACTATTTGGATTGTTTTGTTATATATATTAATTTTAGATTTCAAAATTCAAATAGGGGCAGGATGGAACTCTCTCTCTCTCCCTCCCTCCCTCCCTCTCTCTCTCTCTCTCTCTCCACCATTTGATCTATCAAATAAAATGATGGTAGCCTTGCCACCATGTTTATCAAAAAAAGAAAAACAAGAAGTCTAATGGTTGTTTTCTATTTTTCTCACTCATAAATATAAACTAAAATTATATAAAACAAAAACTAAATATTGCATACTACTTAAATATCTATTATTTATCCAAAAAATTGTAAGCTTCAAGAAATATGTTTGGTTTATGATGCCATATGTTTGGCGTATGATGCCACATGTTTCATTAAACACACGTATATGTTTATCCAAAACACACACACACATATGTAACGTAACAAAGAAGATAACAAAAATATGTTGTTAATATACAAATATATTAAAAAATTTCAAACTTAAAAAAGAAATTCAGAAATATGGGGTAAAATGTGCTCAGACTACCAGTGAATATAATAGAGAGTGATCATAAGCTTCGTAATCTCTAAAAACTTTTGTTTATCAAACTTGTACTAAAACTTTTAATATTGCTTCTTTCTATCAAAATAATAATAATAAAACTTTTGCTGTCTGAAGGAGCTAAATCAACGTTTCCTTGTGCTCCCCTGCAAACACTCTCTCACACCCAATCTGGCGTCTTGCACATATAGTAGCATGTTATGATCTCTGACTAATTATATAATGACCTTTGGATTATTTATATAATTTTACAATACATCCTAAATTATGAAAGATATACATCCCATGCATCTCTGGAATGCTAGCATCAAACCAAGAAAGTCTAGTTACCGACCAGCTTTGGAAACATTTTTAATCATGCGGAAAGTGCTTGTGAGGAGATAAAAAAGGAGTCAAACCGACATGTTGCTCAAATTGTCCGGACCACGCCGAAGATCACGCGCGATGGGAAAAAAAGCCACCCGTAAATCACGTTCATGTTTGAGGTCCAGTCACCCTCGGAACTCGCGACGTTCCCGTAAAAACGCAATAGCCACCGGGGACCCGCACATCCAGTGGCTATCAGGCCCCAAGTGGACTTGTCCTGACGCTCTAGAAGTTGCACCGATGCCTTTCATCTCTCGAGAATCGGACCACGAAACAAGTGGCCGGCCAACGTATCCAGAGAAGAGGAATATTGAAAAAAATATTCATTGCAACATGTCAGATTCGTAACAATCAATGAAAGCGTTTACATTTGTCGTATATTTCATCGAGTTTTATAGATAATATCTGATCATATTATTTTTTTATATTTTTTTTTTCCAACTACCTAATTGATTTGTTACAACAATGATATAGTATCATCATTATAATAAAAATTTATTTAAAATAAAAATTTTATTTATATACATCTATGGTGAAAAAAATTATTGAATAGAATAGATGCACCATATCTATTTTTAATTATTTAATAAAAAGTTGATATATATTTATTATTAAAAAATTATTAAATTTTATTAAAAATTTTAAATGGAAAAAATTTATTTTAATCACTAAATGATAATTTTTATTTTTTTCGATAATATATTAATTTTTTTATTGAATGATTCAAAATACATGTGCTAGAATAGTTTTAATCCATAATTTTTTCTCGGATAAAAGAAAAGTTTAGCTTACTTGCCATTCAAATTCAAAAATATGGTGCAATCGAAGCACTTAAAAGAAAGAGGCTTAACCCAAAAGGTTGGTGGGTTTACATACGAAAATCCTGGTGTTTGAGCATCAAGACATTCAGTTTCAACATTTGAGAGCCAACATGCCATTGGGCTATTCGACAAGATCGTGAAAGACTTTAAGCATGCTAAAATTTGAAAAATGGTCTGCACCACCCAACTAGCGTCCTAGAATCAAAATGGTGTTAGTCCATTTCTACGAGCCTGTAAATGATTTCAGAATTACCGAAATTTAAAATTTGATTATGATGCCAAAAAGATAGAATGGGAACATTCAGATGCCAAACATTGGCAATGGAGTTAAAAGGAGCAGCAATCAAAATTTTTGATCCGGATCCGTCGCATGCCAATACCTTAGTGTTAGATGTTCGAGTTGCTAGAATCCTAGCTTCCAAACTCTCCAGGCATTCCATAAAAAAGGAAAGTGGTGGGTAGAGTGCATGTGTTAGATGATGGTTAAGATATGTTGAGAAAAAAATTTACAGCTTAAAAATATTAAGAAAAAAATTTGTAGCCAAAAGATATGCATTCACTAACTATAATAACATATTTATATATACACTCCATATGGCATCAATATCCCTATATTGAAGGGATTAATATCTTTACAAATGATATAATTACGATCCATATAGCGAAAATCTCAACAAATTTATATACAATCAGCAAAATTAGAAAAGATTTCAATCATATAGGATTGACCATACCTGTCCAATCTAATTGCATGGATGGTCAAAAAAAAATCAAAAAATAATTTTTATTATATGAGATTATATAATTTTTTATATCTGTATAATTTGATATGAAAAGACTCAATATATAATTTTTATAATAATTATCTAATCTAATACCGAGAGAATCAAAATACGATTTCTCTCAAAATTTTTTGGATGCAATGGTGCCAGGTTCATGATTATGTTATTAGATAAGACAGCCGGATGGCGCGGAGGAGCTCGAAAGTGTCTTTATTTACCAACTTTCAAACGTGCATGTAACAATGGAAGTTCCAGTGCATATTTTTGATCCGTCAACTCAGCCTGTGAAACCCAGCGTTCCGCCTTAGTGCAACCTAGCCATCACTTTCACTGGTACAATGTGATAGGTACATGACAAATATCGAAAGATCAACATCAAGCGGAGAAATTATTGCATGCACCAGCTGCAAGTGAACCAAAGCAAATCCCGGAGCATATGCAAGGTAGAGAGCGCTTAATCAAGAATCGATGCAATACACAAGGTCGTTAACGATGTAAACGTTTTGAAACAGTGACCGCTGTGGCTGGTTTCTGATTGATGCTTTAAGATTGGTGCTGTGGGTGCTCTCTGTATGATTGCCAGCGGTTGGCTGGTCGACAGTGGGTGGGAGCAGCGGTGGTGATGGCGAGCAACTCCGACGATGCTCCAAGGAGCTCGCAAGGGTTTCCATCAAGAAATGGATGGAAGAGGACGCTCTTTGGGCGTTTGGTGTGGGTTTCACTGAAATCATCGTCGGAAGAAATTGAGCAGCTCCGATGATGGTTTTCGGAGGTGGTTTGCCCTTCGGAGGAGAGCCTCCAAGCAGAGGAGGAGCGATGGAGGGCTTGTGCGGTGGTGGCTAAGATCCTGAGTGGCTGGAGGGTGGTAGTGAAGGCAGTGAAGTGGGAGTTCAAGCTTCGCACAGGGTTGAAAGGGGAGGTCGGGGGTTTGGCATGGAGCGAGGCTATTTAATGATGAGGTTCTCTAATCCTGATGAAAAAGATCTTGTGCTAGGCCGGTCGTGGGTGGTGGCCGGCCCAGCACTAGCAGTGGAGGTGTGGCAACCTCGTTTCTGCCCAGGGAAAGGGACAATCAGCTCCGCCCTGGTCTGGGTCCACTTGTTGCAACTCCTGGTGGAACTATAGGGGGAGGTGGCGATCCGATGCGTCCTCGATCTTGTTGGCGAGTTCATGGCGGTCAACGCGTATGCCATGGAGCTGAGAAGAATTGGCTTTGCACGCACATGTGTGAGGATGGACCTCTCCCGGCCGCTGTGGCCGAGTGTGCTGATCGATAGACCGGATGGCCCCAAGTGATAGCATTTTGTGTGGGAGAACGTCGATAGAGTTTGTCTCCATGCGGCCGGTTCCACCCCGCGATGGCGTGTCCGGAGGGAGATGGTGTGGGGCATTCCCTTCGACTGGAGGACATGGTCCAAACGGGTTATGGGGAGGTCGGGACGTTGGAAGAAGGGCCCTAGATGGGGCCTTGGCTTGTCGCCGTTCGGCAGTGGGTGCCTAGGCTGGAGGCGGGGGCTGAACCAGTGAAGAAGGGGGCTAGGTCCAATTGGGCCCCCAACTCGGATCCAAGGCCGAGTCAACCCGAAAAGGGGCTGACTCGGGCTGACTCAAGAGGGGATGGCTAGATGAAGCCCATCCGAATCACACAGCGGAGATCCTCCCTTAGATCAATGGGTGGATCGGAGGCGGAAGGCATCGAACCTCGTGCGGGCATGGAGATTTGCACGGCCAGCCAGCCAATTGTTTTGGCCCACTCGCATCAGGCTGGGCCAAGCACGAGAGAGGCCCGTTCACGGGCGCGTTGGACCGAGCAGGTTCTGTGGGCTAGCGGCTCCCGGTCCGCAGCTCGCGACGGGCGTGACCAGCACTGGGTTGCTGAAGCGTGCATGGCCCAATGAATCTGATGCGGGTTGCATGCTAATGAAGGCAGGGGGGAGGGGGAGAGCTTCTTTGGGCCCAAAGAAGGGCCCGATCCTGCCCAACAGGTCCAAGGACAAGGCCCCAGTCTGTCAGGTGGATCTGATTGACCCATCTACTATCCATAGTGACGATGGGGTGTTTCTCTTCTTAGCCAGAACCTCTGGGGAGGGGGAATTGGCCATGGTCCAGTTAGAAGACCAGATGACGGATCATGACGTCTAGGTGGTGTAGGTGGTGGCGGGCCCAGACCTGGACCATGAGGTGGCGGTTGACATGCTGAGGCGGGCCATCCAGGAGGATGAGGGGACTCTGGAGGCTGCGGATTCAATGGACATGGGAGCGGAGGGTGATACCTTGTTGGAGGGGGGGTTCGGGTGAGGACCACCTCCACAACCAGTTGGCCCAATGAAGCTTCTGATTTGGAACTGTTGGGGGACAGAAAAGTCTTCCTTTCGTACGATCTTTAGTAGGATCATCCAGCAGCATTGCCTCGATATCTATGTCCTGCTTGAGACCTGACTCTCTGGGATGAGTCTTGCCCGAGCTAGATGCCGGATCCCGCATGCGTGGAGTTCCAGTGTGGTGGAGTTTAGGGGCCTCCCGAGGGAGATTATGATTCTCTGGCGATGGGGTACTATCAGAGTGGATGCGTTCCATAGATGTGAGCAGTAAGTGGCCTTTGTTATCTCTGAGAAGACCGATGGTACTTGGCTTCTCTCCGACATTTATGCGAGTACCGAGTACAGAGAGTAGAAGGTACTCTGGTCTGAGATCTCCAGGCTACTTGAGCAGGGCCTTCCATCTCTTATTGCTGGTGATTTCAACTCCATTGTTGAGCCGCATGAGAAGATAGAGGGTAGGTAGAATGCAGACAGTATTGACTCCAAGGAGTTTAGGGACTTCATTGGTGACTCTGGCCTCATCGACCTTAGCAACGCTTGGCCTAGGTTTATCTGGTGTAACAATCAGCTCGGAGCAGTCAGGATTTGAGAGAGGATTGATCGGGTGATGGCCTCCGCCACCTGGCTCCAATGATTTTCGAGGCACCATGTGCAGCATTTCCTGAGGATTGCTTCGGACCACTGCTCGTTGCTGATTTCGACTGATGGCTTGCACTTTTTCAAAGCTCCGTTCAGGTTCGAGAAGATCTAGACTTTTTATCCGAGAGCTTGGAACTTGATCAGGGATGTGTGGAGGATGCCGATTTGAGGTGATGTGAGATATCGGATGACCAGGAGATTGAAGTTGGCATGGCGCAAGCTCACTCGATGAAGTCAACTAGAGGTGGATGATATAGTCAGGCAGATCAAAGAGGTGGAGGTGGACATCTCGGCTCTGCAGACGAGAGAGGACCAGGTCGGGGGTCTCCAGGAGCATGACCTGAGGTTACTCCGGCATAGACTGTCTACTCACCACTCCCTTTTGAGACAGCAGGAGATAATGTGGAGGCAGAGATCCAGGGTGCAGTGGATCAGGAAGGATGATCGGAATACTAGATTTTTTTATCAGTCGATGATGATCCGAAGGATGGCCAACTGCATCCGATAGTTGAGGGAGGAGGATGGCAGTGTTGTGGAGGAGAGAGGAGATCAGGGGATGGATATTTCAGTTCTTCAGCTCTCACTAGATTGCTCCCCTAGGTGGTGGGGACCCCCCAAGGGGTCTCAGCCGACAGAGCGGATCTCTGATTAGGAGAATGAGGCCTTGACACGTCTGGTGTCTACTGAGGAGGTGCGAAGGGCACTCTGGTCTCTCGAGTAAGACAAAGCCTCGGGGCCTGATAATTTTCTATCATTCTTCTTCAAATGGTACTGGCCCATTATTAGTGAGGAGGTTGCTGAGGCTGTGCAGGTGGTGTTTGACTCCAGGAGCGTCCCAGAGGATTGAAAGAAAGTGCTGATTACTCTCATCCCAAAAAGACCTAATACTTCTACTCCGAGCCATTTTAGGCCGATCAGCTTGTGCACAATGCTTTACAAAGTGTGGGCAAAGATCCTGGTCAGTCGTCTGAAGCCGGTGATTCCTCATCTGATCAGTCCAGAGCAGGATATTTTTATTAGAGGGCGCTGCATTACCGACAATATCTTGCTTGCTTAGGAGTTTATGCATGAGTTTCAGCGTGCATCCATCCGTCGGAGCTTGATAGCGGTGAAGTTGGACATGGAGTGTGCCTATGACCGAATGAACTAGTCATTCTTGTGCTAGACACTCTTCAACCTCGACTTTTGTGGCAGATAGATCTCATGGATTATGACTGTGTGGAGGCCCCAAGCTTCGCCATCCTAATCAACGGTACTTTGATGGACTTCTTCTAGTCGACTGGTGGCCTTCGCCAAGGGTGCCCCCTTTTCCCCTACTTGTTTATTCTATGTACTGATGCCCTTTCTCGCTCGCTTTGAAGGGCAGTTCGGCAGGCAGAGCTTGAGCCTTATTGGCTTGCCCCAGGGAGATTGCCTTTGTCACACCTTCTCTTTGTAGATGACTGCCTGCTCATTGATCGGGCATCGCCTCAAAATGCAAGGTGCTTTGCGACCATTGTGGAGGCCTATTGTAGGGTATCTGACCAGTTGGTGAACCTTCACAAATCTATCATCACCTTCAGTCCAAGGACTCAGGCCCAGGTGAAGCAGATGATCTATGACAGGTTGGAGATCCCTGAGCAAGCGAGGCCCCCACCTATCTAAGGGTTCCCATCACCGGGCGGAGGCTTCGGAGGGCTGAGTGCAGATAGATGGAGCAGAGGATCAGGAAACATCTCACCGACTGGCAGGCCAATACCCTTTCCATGATAGGGAGGACTACTCTGGTGAGATCATTCTTGAGCTCTATCCCTATCTATCTCTTGGCGAACATAGTGGTCCCATGCTCTACGCTTAGGAGTTTGGAGCAGCAGTTCCGAAACTTCTTATGGGGCTCTCGACAGGGGGCAGGGGTGTGCATCTACTATCCTAGGATGTGATGTGCCAGTCGGTCCATGATGGGGGCCTCAGGATTCGGTCTCTACTAATTAAAAGGGAGTCTATGCTCTCTAGACACGCAGCCAGGTTCCTCACGCAGCTCGATTGTTTGTGGACCCATGCGATAAGGGCTCGATACGACGACTGAAGCCAAGGGTCCTAGATCCGGAGTGAGCAGGGATGCTCCTTCATTTGGAGAGAGATTTGTGCTCATATCCCTGCTGTGGCAGCCTAGATGAGGTGGCTGATTGGTGATGGTGTTTCGATCGATATGAGTCAGAAGGCTTGGATATCTAGTTTTCTGCTTTCTCGATGATCGACCTTTGTTAGTATCAAGGTGGACAACCATTTGCTGGTCTGCGACTTGATCGCTGATGAGGGTAGATGATGGAGGAGATAGCTGGTCACCCATTTATTTGGAGGTCAGCTTACCGACAGGATTCTCGCCATCCCAATTTCTGTCCATTAGAGTAGTGATGTGAGGGTGTGGGGGCAGTCATGCCAATCCACGGTGCTGGCTAGGGATCTTGCCAACTTACACAGACTTATGCCACTGAGGAAGATCGATGCGGCATGGATTTGAAGGATCGGAGCTCACCCCAGTATCAAGCTCTTCTTTTGGAAAGTAACTGGGGATAGACTTCTGACGCGCACTCTCCTCAGAGATAGGGGCATGGAGATTTTGCCTGACTGCCATTTGTGGCTTGGAGGAGGAGACCATGGAGCATTTCCTCCGCTTCTATTCTAGAGCGGACTTAATCTAGAGGATGGTGGGTAGCAAGATGTGGGGTGTGGGTACTGGCCCCTGGCTTCCTCTCTTTCTAGAGGCTATTCGTCGGAGTACCAGTGAAGAGCCTTTCAGAGCGTGTCGGTTGGTGTACATTGCCTATCAGATCTGATTATCCTGGGATGGCTTGATCTTGGATGCTGAGGTTGTACCTACTAGATGCATTTTGGAGAGAGCATGCTACTTAGCTACTGAGTATCGCCACTTTGACTCTGCTGATTGAATCTCAGCCGATCCGAGTTCCCGAGACTCCTTGGCTGCGCCTGCAGCGTCTCAGAGGATACTGTTCATCTCTTGGGAGCCCCCACCCTCTAGATTTGTTAAGGTTAACTTTGATGACATTGTCAGGGATGGCAGAGGTGGTTCAGGATTTGTTATTCGGGATTCGGATTCGCAGATGCTGGTTGTTAGGGTTCACCGCCTTATGAGGTGTTCGTGCCTGGTGCTGAGCTTCATGCGGCATGGACTGGCATCATCTGTGCTATCTAGGAGCTGCAGACGCGGAGGATCATCATTGAAGGGGATTCTCTGACGGTTATTAGCTGGATCCAAGAGGGGACTAAGTACCACGATGCCCATCCGCTTCTTGGCGATATCTGATGGGCCATCAGCGAGTGTATTACAGTACAGGAGAGGCCGTCGACATCTTTCGTCTTAGGTACTTTGAACTAATAATTCTTATGGACTACTAGTTAATTACTTTTCCACAGCTCGATACTACCGTCTTAAGCACGGGTAGTATCCATAATCATTTCTAGATGCAAAATAATCACTGACATTATAGGCTAAAGTCAACAAAACCAGTTCAAGCTTCTCATCTTAGGCGCTGCTAGGATGGTCTCATAAGCTCTCTATTGCATAACTTCTTCCTTTCGGCTTAAACTTCCTTCAGGATATCCTCGAAAAATTATGGATAATGTAAAATATTTTTGAAATAAAATATATAATCTTTTATTCTTTGGAGATTAGATGATGAAAGACTTTTCAAACTACATCGCCACAGCCTTCTCAGCGTCACCTCAGGGCCAAGCTTATCTTGTAAACAAGATAAGCATCAATCCAAGCTTAACTTGTACGCGGTACCAAATATTGTTGTCATTTGACCAAGTCATTTTATAATTTTGAAAACCTGTAACCATGGCAAGATCGACACATATAGCAGCAAGGATTGCTAGTAGTACAGCTCTGGCTCAGCTTGGTAATGGGTACGTCTGAGCTTGGTTCAGCTAGAAAATAAGCTAAAGTCAAGACATTTTTAGCTTGGCTTATGAAAAAGTCGAGGATGAAGACCTTACTCTTTGTAAAAATAGAAAGGAGGATAAATTTGGTTGACAACATGCCAATTTTGAATATAGCCTACTTGGAGTTTAAAAGTTACAGCTAACTTCGCTGTTGATTCGTTTCACAAAGTCCTCCAACTCTAGAGGGGGTTTTTGCATCTTTTGAGCTCTAATACACCTGATGAAAATCAAAATATCTTGCTGGATTGCTTTTCTTAGTAAGATTTTTTGTGCTTTTGACAATCTTGCTAAGAGAGGATGGGCTAACCCTTTGTGGTCTCTATCAAGTTGCTCATTGGAAGACCTGCTCTAATCTTCTTTTATGATCATGAGAGAGAAAGAGAGATAAGGTTGAAAGGATGGATGACTCTCATCCGCTATTTGATGAAAAAAAAAATCTTAAGAATGATCGATTGAAAGGAGTGATTGTCCATCCATTATGGTCTACTAATTTATATATATCCTTCTAAATTGGAAAGATATAAGGAAGGATGGATAAAGCATCTTAGAGATAGATTTCTGCAGTGACAAAATTATCTTTTATTAATTTTTTAAAAAAATTTTAATATTTTTTTATCAAAGGATAGCTTAGTAAAAATATCAAGACATTCTTCTTATAGTCGGAGAAATAATCTCGAGGTTAATGCTGATTCTTCCATTCCAGAGCCCAAAGAAAGAAGAAATAATATTTCATGCTACGAGGCATACAATATCATTCATTGTCTTTTTCATTCTTCTATACAAAACAGTGGATTGAATCATTTCCATCCATCATTCCATATTTTACTAATATATGAAAATCTTTTCATAGATAGAAGATCTGTTCATTCTTTTCATCATCCATCACTTCTCTCTTATCTATATTTTCTCCGATCCATCCTTAAGTTGAGCGGTCTTGCTGCAATTTCATTGACTTTTTTTTTTCAATTATATTTAAAGATAAATAAGAATGTTATAATTTCTATCAAAAAAAAAATAAGGATGTTACAAGCAATATACTTTATTCCTTTTCTGTCCCAGTGCACTAGATTTGCTGGGAGCTGTGGTTTGTCATATTGGCTGTGGATGCATATTCTTACCTATATTACATGAACCAAAAGTATCACTCTTGTTACTCTTAACATCATAAACAATATATGATGCTAAAATTTGCTGTACCAATCGATATCGATGTATATTGATATAAATTGATTCTATCATATGGTACTAGTACTGACCAATATATGATATAAACAATATATTGATATTTAGTATGCCAATCCGATCTTCATATTAGGTATACTGACACAATAATTAGGAGTAAAAGTAATATGAATATTATCTGTCTGAATCTGTTTTCATATTCAAATCAATCCAGATATCGATAAAAATTTAAGAATCCGATTAATATCCATATCCATATCTATATTTATAAAAAAAAATAAATATGAATATGGATAGATAATTATCTGATCTGTATCCGAATATTCGAATCGATATGTAATCTTATATAATTTTATATAGTACTTATTAATTTTTTTAAAAATATACAACTATATAAATTATTATTAATTTGATTTATTATTTATTGAATAATATCTTTGATTTTGTAGTCATAAAATTCAATTATCTGAGTTATATTCATAATTATCCATACTTTCAATATCCGAATTGTATCTGTATTCGTTTAAAATAAATATAGATATGAATTTTTATGTCCAAATAATATCCATATTTGTATTTGTATTCGTTAGAAGAAATAAATATGGATATAGATATATATGCTGGTATCTGATCTGTATCCAATCCGATTTCAATCCTAACAATAATAAAATAATATCAGTATGGGTCCGGGGAACCTTGCATCATATATGACTAAGCTGCTATGTCCATGAAATATATATAAAAAGTGACAATGTACTAACCCAATTAAATATAAAAACCCTCCATAATTTTTCTTCCACATACCTTTGCAGGGGAAATTCTTTGTGAACTGTGGACGATATAGAACATCCGATATGGAGCGCAACATTTTATATGATTGGTTCACGTAGCCGCCGCTTCGTAATACATATTTAATACCTGTAGTTTCACTTTTTCGTTAGAAAATTTTTAATGATGAAAATGTTCCTACTCTTTGAAAAAATTATGATATCTTATATTCATATTATGACATCCTACATGCTGGAAGTCATAATTTTGATACAGGATATCATAATATGCCATAAGATATTATAACTTTTTTCAAAGAGTAGGGGTATTTTCGTCATTTAAAATTTTCAAACAAAAAAGTACAACTGCAAATATTAAATACGTATTAGAAAGTAATTAGACAAAAATGTCCCATCTATATTATGACATCCTGACCCATATTACGACATCCTAGGCCACATTATGATATTTTGCATGTAAAAAGTCATAATTTGATGCAGGATGTCATAATATGCCACAGAATGTCATAATTTTTTGGATCATGACATTTTGTGTAAAAAATCATAATATACTATAGGATATCATAATTTTTTTCAAAAAATAAAAATATTTTCGTCATACAAAATTTTTAAATGAAAAAATAAAATTGGAGATATTAAATATACGTTGAAAAATGATGACTATGTGGATTAATCATATAAATCGATATATTTTACATCGAATGTTCTATATCGCCCATGATGCACATAGAATTTCTTAAGACTATAGGGTTCCGTGTACACTAGGATAAGGCTCTCAACCTTCAAGCACTTTCCATCTCAAATTTTATTATCATCTCACGACAATGCTGAGAATCAGTGCACCTGCCCAACGTGCAAGGCATGCAAGGACGTCTCAATTGGCTAGGGACGGCTCCAAGGCAAGAAGCCACGTGGCAACTCCGCAGCACGAAGTTCTGCCAAATGGCAATCGGTTTTTCCTACTAAAAAAGAATTAAAGCTCCTGACCTTGAACCTATCCATCTATCATTCGTCATCTCTTTTACCCTAACAACTGGAGGAGGTGCATGAATGTCACGTTGCACTGTTATGACAGTGGCTCTTGTAATCTTATCGTACCATTTCTAAGGAGGATGCATGCATGGTGTTCGGCAGCTTATATGATTTGCATTCCGATAGAAACAAACACTGAAGACCCTTGAGGAGAAAAACCAAGCAAAGCAATGGATAAGAACGTGTGTGTCACACCTTTAATTTGCCACCATGAGACACCAAAATCCAGAAAAGGCCAGGGCGGTGGAATTACGACGTATCGAACACGAGAGACCTCTATTTTTCTTTGTCCTTAGGCTGTAGACCAAAAAAAAAAAAAAAAAAAATTAAAGATTTCCAGGTGACCATCAAACGTGCCCACTTGGAGTAGTGCTCTAGGTGAGGTCATAATGAATACACGTATTGCTTCAGGCAATGGATGTTATCATAGTGTCTTTTTTTTGGATGAGAGGATGTTATCATAGTGTCGGTGTTGATTAATTTGATGCATATATATGTTGATGTTTGGATGACCTTTTCACATTGGAAACTCTAATCATCAAGTGGTATTCGAGCCATAATTTCTGAGGACTTTCATGAAGGTTCCATTGTAATGAATCATACAATGGTAACGTTAAAATAACAGGAGATTTTTGTTATTATTTTTGTTCGATATTATTTTTAGAAAACGGACGAGTCTAGGACCATTTGAGATTGTGTAGGGAATTTTCTCCTTCTATTTGTTTCAGAAGAAAAGGAAAGAATAAGTTGAGACTAGTTGAGACGCTTGAGAGTGGATACAGATCATATATGCCCACTTTGAATGTAAAAAATTAAGAGCATGATTGGCATGACTGCACACTATATATATAAATGATTGAGCTTACAGTGCTTCAAATTGACATTTCAAATAGTGCTATGAGACTAAATATATATTAAGACAGACATCAGATCTCAATGTCACCATATCAATGAGGCCTTAAATTGAAAGGCCTTGGCTTTAAAGTGTAAAACCTTACCCCTTGGGTTGACTAAAATTGGAAGGTTGTTGAGGGAATATTAATAGCTTTTCCAAGGCAAATCATTGGCCTATAATATGTAATAAGTACCAATACATGCAAAAAGAAAGCAGCAAGACCCCAAGCCAATTGACCGAACTAGGTAACAGCAGCACGACAAGTGTTAGATTGCCACCTTGGAAGACCCCTCCGAAGTCATTTCGGCCATGTCGGCCCAATTAAACAGGAAAAAAAAAAAGGGAGTGACATGGCTAAAAGAACCACCAATCCCTAACTAATCACAAACAAACTGGACCTTGCTCAGCTCAATCTAGTACAAAAAGTAAATTTTTATTCTTTTTTTTAATAATATGCTAGTAATATAAATTTTATTTTACTTTTTATATGTTAGGTTTAAGGTGTGTAAAATTATTTTGTTATATGAAGTCAAAAGGAAGGAATGACAAGAAAATTGTATATAGATAGAGGGGAAATTAACAATGTGAAAATAAGACAGAGATTTTGTACAATAACACCATACAAGAATTTTAAAAAGGGATATAGCATAGCTTGGTAGCTGTTTTGAGTAGAAAAAGTCATAGGTACAAATCCTACTTATTCTCTTATGGATGACACCAACTATCATTAGGGCTACAAAGTAAAAAGAGATCAGATATTGCTATAATCAGTCCACAGACATTAGAATTTAAAATCCCAGCAAAATCTTGATGAAAAAAGAAGTTAAGTGAATGTTGAAATTCGAGTGTTGAGTAGCGAGACTTCAGCCATAGCAATGCCTTCTTTAAAGGTAAGTATTAGTTCGAAGGAAACAACAAAATCAATCAAATAACTCCATTTAATGGCGGGAATATGTTCTACAAGTATAATGAACAATCATCGTAGATAACATTGAATATTGTCCTAGTGTTGAGTAGTCAAAGACCCGTTTTCAGCCCTAACTATCATCCTTCGTGTGCAAATGAGGACCTGCACTTATTTTCAAGTTAATCCCTATATTATGACTGATTCTTTTCCAATAAGCACCTCATATATTCTCCTTGTTATGGAGAGTTACGGGGAATTTATGTTATTTAAGCACTAACTTTGGCAACGAGAATTATAATTTATTCACCTAAGATTCTGCCCTTACTGCTTGGAGACTATCATCATTCCCTCCCTCCCTCTCTCTCTCTCTCTCTCTCTCTCTCTCTCTCTCTCTCTGGCATGGTATTGGAACACTGACTAAAAGTATCAACAGAATGACCAGTAGTTTAGTCATGAAATAAAGCCAACAACCTGCAATAATATTTCAAATCTTTTCAAGAATATGTCATATCTAAAGTAATAAACTCAGGGTTCATTAAGGAAATACAAACATCAACATAATGCAATTGTTAACCTGTATATGAAAAGAAAAGAAAAACATCTTTGATTGCAATAACGTGACACTGGAAGATTCATTTGTAAAACAACCCGAAACCAAATCAGACTCCCTAAAGGGTCGGATCCAATGCAAACCATTCGGATTTGGAGCCAGATTTATTTATTTTTTTTAAATATTCAGATCCGAAACAGAGTACCGTTGCAAACGTAGGGTTTATCTAGGGTTTGCCGTGCCAAGCCGGCAAGGTTCGCCCGGCTATCCTTCCTCAACTCAGCTCTCTTCATCCTTTCCCTTTTCCTTCGTACCATGACATCTTCTTTTTTCTTCTTCTTGATATGTTTCGGTTTGTTATGGGTATCAGTCTCAGTTCTCTGTCTTGAGATGTGCCTGTCAAGTTCCATATGAACCCAGTGGGTTCCGTGATGAGGAAGGAGAAGGATTGCTATAGAATAAAACACTAGGAAAACCAAAAGGGAACCTGGTTTATAACTTGTATACTGTGCCTTGCGTTGGCAGTGAGGATTGCTATTGGATTCTGGATTGCTACTCTGGTGTTTGGAGATTTTGGTAATCAATGAAGTGATTATCGTGGCATGTAATTGTCCAGTGATCGGACTTTTTGTTGTTGTTTCTTTTTTTCTTCCTTAATTGTTTTATGTGGAAGACATCTTAGGCAGCTAATAAGGTGGAAACAATCCGAGCCCAACCCAAAATTGAATCACCGGGCCAGGCTGAGCTCAGTTATGTGCTCTTCATGCTGGTAGTTGATCCAGCCCAAACCCAAACCAATATGCAACACGTACACATTATGTATGTGCATACATACACGTTATGTATGTACATACATACATATACCGACATATACAAATATAGATGGATTATACTTTTCTTGAGAGAAAAGTTATTTATTCTTTGTAATGTAAATCTAGAGCCTTCTAACCTACTCATTTTCATTTTCCTGGTTTATGATTTGATCACACATCTAGCTTATCCTCCTTAGCATCATCATGCTTGCTTTATTCTTTAGTTGCCTTTCACTGTATGAAACCTTGATTTATATACACTTCAACAAAAATTTCCTTTGAAGTCTAAGCATTATTGTTCAACAAGTTTACAATATTTTAGACATTATCTATGTTTTATATCCCTCTTTGCGCAAACAAAATTCCATATACATTTCGATGATATTGCATCCTTGAGGTATCCAATCCAAAACTCCACCTTCAATTATAAATATTCTACTTTGGAAAGAAGCCAAAACAAGCTCAGTTGGTGAAAGGATATTAATGAAGCTTTCAAGGCCTTGTATCCATTTGCCTAGAGCAGTGCAGATCGTCGTGAAAGAGTGAGGCCTGATACAAATCAACGTGGACTAATATGGATGGTTATTTATATATATCACTGGAGGGGTGTTCACTAAACGATTCAAACCCATTAAATCGAATCATATCAAACTATTTTTATCAGTATGATTTGATTTGAAAACTAAAATGATCTAGCTTGATTTATGATTTTCATATAAAATGGTTAACGGTCTGATCTGATTTTGCAAACATATTAAATCAGGCCAAATCATAAATTATAATATGTGTATATGTATACTAACACATAAACCCTAGAATAGAGTCTAGATTTTGGTTGGCTATAGGTATAATTTTTATTTTAATAATTTTAGAAATTGAAATTATACATTAGTTCGAAAGCTGTCCTGATAATTTTAATCTTATTTGGTTAGAATATTTTTATTTCTCAAAATTTTTTATTTTTCATGTTGCAATATATAAAATCGTTTGTCAAATCAAATCAAATTATAATTCATCGATCTGATCTAATTTGATTTGAATGACAAAATGATCCAGTTTAATTTATAAAATTGACAAATCATAATTTGTTGATTTAATTTAAGAATATCCATAAATTAGAACATATCAGATTGTGTACACCCCTGATGTGCCTGTGCTACATTGTTAGCATGCTGTATGCCATCTGCTCTCGTGGAAGTAGCCGAACTAGATGTCGATTTTGTGACTTTGTAGTAGGTTGATTGCATGTCGTAAGTTTGTTAATGTGATAGGCTTTAGGAAGAGAACGTTAAGGTTAATGCATGATATCCAGAAACCTATTGACCAGATGTCCCTCTCTTGATAAGAGAAATCTGATTTCCATCTCCTAGCATGCTTAGGGATGAGCACCAAAGACACATTCTTCTTGGTCACCCTGAGACATCAACAACTGGCCCGGTGAATCCTTCATGGAGGTTAATGCATGATATCCAAAGATTATGGAGTTACAACCTATTCTTTTCTCACAACAAATTAAAGGAGAATTGCTCAAAGAAAGGGGGTCATACAGAGAGTATGATTGCAACAGACTTGGATGGTAGTAATGTGAAGGAATTGAAGAATTTCGGTGTTGATATAGATTCTATAAAGCTGATCTCTTAGTGCAGAACAAGGTTAGTATTTCATATGTTGTTAGTGATGTTTCTATTACTAGTACATGAATGATCATGTAGCACATACCCAAGTAGTTTGAAGTAAATGAAGTCAAGGTGTTTTAAATGTTATGTCCATTGATGATCTGATTGGGGGGAAAAAGAATTTTTTTCAATTTGTTCAACTCGGATCTCTCAAAAGAAAAAAAGATGATAGAAAATTATAAAAATAGGCTTCAATCCTTACTTCTTTATTTGATTAATTTTTTATACTATAAATTGAGATATATACTCCTATTTATAATAGTGAGGTTCTTCTTTACACAATTTGGGTTGGATTTTTCTTCTTATCTTCTAGAAAGATATCACCATTGAACAATTTGGATTGGATTCTTCTTTCTAGTTTAAATAGGACTAGGTTTCTAAAAAATATGATGAATATAAAAAATATAAAAAAATATTAAAATTTTACAAGTGATAAATCTCGACTTTTACATCTACTTTGTCTACTATTGCTTCACATAATTCTTACTGGACTGCAAAATAAGTACTCTTTGCCAAACTCTTTCTCAGAAAAGAAAAGTTTTGGTTTGAATAGTCCATGTCAAGGCCAAATGATAGAATCTTAATTTGATTTAGCCCATTTAAAAGCTATCCTAAAGTTATAGATCTCGGAATGATACTCAATTTCTAAAAAGATTATCTCAATTGAGCATCGTATGACCAAGTTATTATCTTCTGAAATTTGGCATACAATTCTATATCTTGATGTAGTAAATTTTGATCCTAAATCTATCTAGCTCTCCTCGTAGTGGCCAATATGGTCCACCTCGAGTCTAGTAATCTTCTTGGATATATGTAATGGTTAAAGTAGTCCATATGAGTTTGATGATCTAGCTAGATCAGAGCCCCTTTGTTTAGGAGATTTAGCTCCAACTATATCAGAATTAAAGATGGGAAATGCTTGCTTTCTTGCTCATGGCTATGCTTAATTTTGCTTAGAGATAGTTTTCAGCTTTGATTTTTCTTATTAGATGATAGATCTTGATCTCTAGATGTAAGAGATAACTTTGCTATAGGAGTTGTCATGCTTTTGTTGAAGGCACCATTAATAATTGAAACACAATTTCGATGAGTTGCACAATCTTCTCCTTTAGTTGTATACTTTTGTCTCATCATCCATCTAGATAAAACTAGTAGCCATACTTATCTTTTGTCCTTCGATATACTTTAACCATGAATAGCCTTTCTTCTGACTACTTGTATTACTCATATGTCTGGACCTCCTATAGATGTAAAAGATTGAAACTCTGATAACAACTTGATTCAATTGGAGAGAAGAAAGATTTTCTTCAACCTACTCAACTCAGATCTCTCAAAAGGAAAAAAAAAAGACGATGAAAGAATTACAAAAGTAGGGCTTAAATCCTACTTTCTTCCTTTTATTAATTCTTCATACCATAAATTGAGATTTATAGCCTCTATTTATAATAGTAAGATTTGCTCTTATGCAATTTGGATCAAATTTCTCTTTTATCTTCTAGAAAGACATCTACCCTTGAACAAGTTGGATTTGATTTTTCTTCTTAATTTAAATAGGATCAGATCTCTAAAAAATATGATGAATATAAAAAATTATAAAAAAATACTAAAATTTTACAAGAGAGAGATCTTGATTTTTATATCAATTTTGTCTGCTATTACTTTACTTAATTCTTCACGGATTGGAAGATAGCTTTCTATCAAAATCTTTCTTGAAAAAAAAAGTTTCAGTTTGAATAGTCCATTTTGAGATCCAAATAATAAAATTTTGATCTAATTTAGCCTCTTTAGGGGCCATCCCAAACTTGTAAATTTCAAAAGGATATCCAATTTCAAAAAAAAAAAAAAAAAACTCAATCAAGCATTGTATGATCAAGTTATCGCCTTCTGAAGTTTAGTATATGATTCGGCTTCTTGATATGGTGGATCTTGCTCTTTAATCCTATGTAGCTTTTGTTGTAGTGGCCAACATGATTTATATCAAGTTCTCGTAGTGATAAAAGTGATTTACGTCAAATTTGAAGATCTTTCTAGACATTTGCAGCGGTCAAAATGGTCCACATTGAGTTTGATAATCCATCTAGATCAACTGATTGATAGATTTAGTTTTGTTCTTATAATAATCTTCTTATTTGTTTTGGTCTCAAAATTTTGGTTTAACTAAAGCTTGAAAACTTTATGCACCTAGGCCAAGCTCAAAACCTTAATGTGGGCACTACTGCCCGATAATTTTGATACATCAAGCACGAACTGCTACTTAGATAAAAAATAATATGTTTCTGTTGGTTTTCAGGCTCAGCTGTTTGATTGATGATATAAATTTGAAAAAAATACCTCTTACAAGGAGTTGAATACTAGAATCTTGGGTCTTAGTTAACCACATATCACTTTATATCAAGTTTCTGCAGAATTTTTGAAGTTTGAAGAGGTATAGCGAGAAGGATTTCGAGAAAAATATTTCAGAGCAAGTTGCAGGATTTTACGGTGAGGGTGATCACTGATAAGCCATTAAATTTCACTAACCCGCACAGGTCTAGAAAGTGAACCGCTGAAGTGGGATTGAGCTTCGGAGGACTTTCTTTGTGGTCGGGCAATTTCTTGGCAACCTAAAATTAAGTTTTTTGTTAACAGATAGATCATTTTATCACAACATCTTCCAAAGTTTAACACGAAATTCAGTCAGTGAACCATGCAGCTGTTTCAAGGAACATGTTATAATAGAGGTTCTATTTCATTTAGATTTTATTTATTAATCAGAATCGGTGCTCCCCAAACTTGAAATGATTAAATCTTCCTTATGCTCAAAATCTAGTGACCAGGGATGCAAATCTAACATGGAAGGGAAATGTGGCTCATTCTTCATAAGTCCTACTTACAAATTACTGAATGAATCCATCGTAATGAAGAGGATTTTGATTAAAGAAGAATGAACTATCAAGAATAATCATTTGATGAGGTCATTAAATTATTGTACTCTGAGGTTAAATCAGCCTCAACCTGCTTCAGCAGCTGCTATTAGAACATTGGTTCAATATTAATCCGAATCTTACGAAGTATTTATGGAGCGGTGCAATTTACATGGATATTTCATGATTCTTGCATGGACCATTTGTTCCATGTTAGAAGTATCCATTTCCCATTGATCTGGTTTTAATTTAGATTTTTGTATTGCAGATTTATTTTTTATACATTCCCTCCATGTAAATTTTATGTGAAAGTTCTTATCTTTTTTTTTTTGTTGTATTCTATCTCTTTAAATACATGATGTACAAAACAAAATATAGTTCATATTCTATTCAAGGATAACAAAGATAACAATATAAGCTGATTACAAGCTAATTCTCTTAACTTCTCAATAGAAACAGTTTGAGATCTTATCAAGAGAAGACTTCGTCCAAGACGCCCCTCAGTTAGAGCATGCAGATCACGAATGCCCAACTTGCATAAAAGAAGAAGAAAACGGTCACAACCTAATACTTTGGTGAAGATATCAGCAAGTTGTAGAGTAGTTGAGATGTGAGTAGTTGAGATATCCTTAGCCACGAGATAATCATGAATGAAATGGCAATCTACTTTAATGTGTTTGGTGCATTCATGGAAGATGGGGTTTGCAGCAATGTGAATGGCTGCTTGATTATCACAAAATAGAGTCATGGGCCGATGATGAATGATTATGAGATCTTTGAGTAAGGCACGAATAGGGATGGCAATGGATAGGATTTTGGGTTGGATATTGTACTATCCATCTCTAAACCCGAATTTAATATCCTATACCCAAATCTTATCCGATATCCGATGAGATAAGAAAAGAGATACTCATCCCCATATCCAATGAGTTTGGATATACCCACGGATAATCCATTTCTCCATACGCAACCCATACCCACCCCATCTCTATCCCATATCCAAAAAAAATAAATAATCAAAATAATTTTATGCATATTATCAATCAAAATAAAATTATCAATTCAACATAGAACATAATTTATAAGTTTAAATTTATAGAAATCAAATATAGAAATAGAATTGTAATTTAACATAGAACATATAAATAACCAAAATAATTTTATACATATTATCAACCAAAACAGAATTATAAACATATATATACGAGTATGGGTTCGGGTATTACCCATACCCATAGGTTCGGATCGGATTCGGATTCGGATTCGAATTTGGGTAGAAAATAGCATTACCCATACCCTACCCATATCTGTGTTACAGTTTTCAGATTTTATCTAAATCCGAATCCAAATCCGATCAAACCCTATTTTTCGTGTTTGATCAGATTTGGATAGGATGCATACCCATCGAATCAGGTCGATTTTACCATTCCTAGGCATGAAGCCAAAGTAACTCACAAGTTGCTGCTGCCATGGACCAACATTCAGCTTCGGCGGAAGAGCGAGAAACTACGGATTGCTTTTTAGTCTTCCAAGAGAGAGGAGAGTGACCAAGTATGGTAAAATATCCGATAATGGAGTAGCGGGTCATGGGGCAACTAGCCCAATTAGAGTCACAGTATGCTTGTAAAGATAAGGTACAAGTAGATGAGAGAAAGATTTCTTGTCCAAGAGAGGCTTTCAAATAGCGCAAGCGTACATAGCGGCATCTAAATGAGCTTGACGAGGATCTTGCATAAATTGGCTAAGGATATGAACAGAGTATGTGATGTCTAGACGTGTGATGGTGACATAGATGAGACGCCCCACAAGATGTCGGTACTGGCTTGGATCAAGAACTGGCGAACTAGAGTCGGTTGACAACCGAAGTTGTTGTTCCATAGGAAAAGGAGCGGGTTTGGCACCCAGCAAATCCGATTTAGATAGAATATCCAACATGAATTTACGTTGACATAAAAAAATGCCGCTAGGGGACCGAGCAACTTCGATGCCGAGGAAGTATTTGAGAAGGCCATGGTCATTAATGTGAAAGCGGGTATGTAGGAAATCTTTGATAGCTTGGCAATAAGAGGTGCTATTACAGTTGGGTTCCGATGGTGCAGCGGAAGGATTAGGTATTTAAAATTTTTATTCAAAACATCTGACGCACCAAAACTCTAAGTCTCAGGAACCCTTGACTATAGCAATCAAAGCATAATTAAAATAAACTTGGATAAGAAAAGTACATATAGTGCTAATCTCAATGTTCATGAGGCATCCAAATGTTCACCTTTTAATAGTGATCCATATAAAAATCGAACCAAGAACAGTGCTCCTCCTTTATCTTGCTTTAAGAGTTCTAGCTCATAGAATACGACTAGCCACCAGTCAATCAGACCCGCCTTTAGATGTGAGTTTGGATCTCTCAAAATCTCTCACTGGATCGATCACTTTCTTCTGGACCTCTTAAACCCTTAGAGCTATTAGGAATAGGCTTGTCTTAAAAGAACAAGTCTTTGTTCTAAACCCTAGAGTTGTAAGAGAGGGAGAGAGGGTGAGGATAAGCTTACAAGAATTGAATACCTTACCCAATCTGCCACCCCCTATTTAAAGATCCAGAGGGGGCACTAAATGTGAAGACATGCCTCAATTCGAAAACCTATATCACATTCACACTTCTGTATCAGTTATCTAAGAGTCTTCAAGTAGAAGGACTTCTCAGAACATGATACATCAATTAATCCCTCTCACACGCGCGTGCCCAAAAAGAGATGCAATTGGCATCTCTTCTTAATTCAGATCAACGTGAAATCTACCATGTATAATCTGAATTCAAAAAGGAAGCAAATCTCATAGAATCAACATTTAAATTTGATCCTAATATGAAAATATATCAGATGAATGTGATGCCTAAGACTCCTTAAAGCAGAAGGAGTCTTCGCATCTCTTCGTGCGACCAAAAACATCTCGTGTGCACAGCTTGGTTCTAGGAGAATTTTCACATCCATTTAAAAGGTTTTTTTATACTTTAAATGGTGTGTAAGAGAGGTTAAGATCTGATCCCATTGTCTTACAAGTCAGAGACCCAAAGTAGAAGGACTCTTGGTCCTTCTGCATACCAAAAAGAACGAGCGTGTGCGCTCTTCTCAATTTTCCGCTAAGAGTCCTTCACAAAATAGACTCTTGGTTGTTGGCATGAAAAAAGTTTTAGGTGCCCTCCTTGGGCTGCCTCCAAGTGGCTAGACCTAACCCCAACACTTACCAAATTGGATTAGCAAATTAGCAAGGATCGAGACCAACTTGATCTCCCAAGGAGCTAGAGTTTCCACACGTGCTAGCATATTTATCAGAGATCCTGATTGGATCTAAAACTTCAATCAATCTTATCAAAAGGATTCTTAGCCAATTTTCTTATATGTGTGATCTATTGAATTTCACATCTAACCAACAGTAAGTCTGGATGCAAGTTGATCGAATTTGATTAAACTTCTTTTAATCGATTAAGGTCCAAAATGAGCTAACTCAAGTTCAGTAATTAGAACCCTTTCTAATTGACGATCGAATTAAACTCTTTGATTTGATCAAATCTACAAGTCAAAATTGATGTCTAGCAATGTATCATGACTATCCAAAAGATATAGAATTTGATGAAAATATCAAATATATCCTTCAATGGTAAGTTACCATATAATTCAATCCTTCGATCATCCCTGCATCCTGAATATATTCATGAGTATAGAATCATGTCAAACTCAAAATGCATATTCATATTGATTCTCCATCAATCAATGATGACTCCAATGATGATGCATTAGAAATTTCTTCTAATCTTCATCCTGTTTTTGGCCAAAATATTTTTTCTGAATCATCTAGGGATAAGAATGTAGAGGATGCGATCTTCTCTTATTAGAAGTGATAGATTCTTTGTTGACCAACTCACAACCTTCATACACACTCTACCATATCCAGAATATCTCATACATGTCTTAATGCCATATCTGGGTATGAACCAAAATATGGGTTCATGTATACAAGATTCTATGATGATCTCAGATCTAAAGATCACTTGTACAACTCTTATTTAGAGAACTATTTTTTCATATGCAAGTAAGACTTTCATAAGATGTTCTTTATCGGTGAGTCAATTCAGTGAACTCATTTCCTAATGAGCACCTACATCCTTGTATTAGTATCCCCATATAAATGGCTAGTGAGATCAGCCATCCTCTCCATTGAGCATACATAGGATGTGCCAGTCCTTTTAGAACATCGATCTCCGACTCAATGATCTCACGATTAAAAATATTTAAGATTAAGATTTTAGAATTTTAGATTTCAAAGGCATGACCCATTCATGTCTCCTAAAATTATTGTCCTAATCTTTGGGTTCATCATGATCTTAAACATAAAATGATGCAGCTAAAATGATGAATCAAATACCTCATTTCATTATCAAATAAAAAATATCATTATATGAGTAGAAAGTTTACAAAAAATAGTTTCTATCGCATCATACATGCGATTGGCTTGTAGGACACTCTTCTTTCAATCTTCCACTTGCACTAAAATTAATCATCTTTGTATTTTAATTCTATACAATCAAGATGGTGATCAAATAGCTGTTGTGGTATGGTCTTAGTGAATGAATTTGCTATATTGTTCTTGTTCTACGACACATCTTGTCCTCTATAATTTTTTGAACAGATGGAAGCGTTTGAGCATGCGCTTGGATGTTTAATGAGACCTAAGTTTTCAGACTTTAGCAATGACCTCAGTATTATCACAATAAACTAGCTCTGATCGTTCTATCTTAAAAACCATACTCAATTCTATGATGAAATTTCTTCATCTAGATAGCTTCTTTAGCTTCTTCACTAGCAACGACGTACTCTACCTCAGAGGTTGAGTCAACTACTGTCAGCTGCTTGAAACTCTTTCAACTCACTACTCCACCATTTAGGATAAACACATATTCTGATATTGACTTGTTATTATCAGGGTCAGATTGAAAACTAGAAGCTGTATATCTCCCTAGTTTCAACTCTGATCCATCTTTATATTTAAAAAAAAAATCTTTAGTCCTCCTCAGATACTTAAAAATATTTATCATAATTTTTCAATAATCTTCTCCTGAATCAGCCTGAAATCTACTAGCTATATCTAAAGCATAAGCTACATTAGGCCTGGTATATAGCATAGGATACATTATAGATCTCATAGCCAAAGTATAAGAGATCTTACTTATTCTTTTCCTCTCACCTGATGTCTTAAGATACATTTTTTTGAAAAGACGCATGCCATGACTTACAGGTAGATAATCTCTTTTACTTGCCTCCATGTTGAACCTCTTCAATACGAGATCTATGTACGAGACTGGAATAAATTTAGCATCCTCTTAGATCTATCTCTATAGATCTTTATACTCGGTTATAGGATGCTTCACCTAAGTTTTTCATGAAAAATTTATTCGATAGCCAAGTCTTAACCAATTACAACATTGGGATATCATTCCAATGAGCAGTATGTTATCATATACAGAATCAAAAGATAATAGCACTCCTACTTGTCTTCTTATACACACATGGTTCATCTTTATTTTTGATAAAGCTAAATTCTTTGACTGTTATATCAAATTGGATGTTCCAGCTCTTCGAAGCCTGCTTCAATCTATAGATGAATTTTTTTAACTTGCATACTTGATTTGCCCTCCACTTGAGATAAATCTCTCTAGCTGAGTCATATAGACCTCTTCCTCAAGATTATCATTGAGAAAAGTAGTTTTGACATCCATCTGTCAGATCTCATAATCGTAGTATGCAGCTATAGCAAGCAAAATCTGAATGGACTTGAGCATAGCCATCGGTGAGAAGGTTTCATCATAGTTAATTCTTTATCTTTATCTGAAATCCTTTACCACCAATCTATTTGTAGGTTTTCACTTGGCCATCTGCTCCAATCTTCTTCTTGAAGATCCACTTGCACCCTATTGGAGTCACACTCTCAGGTGCATCAATCAAGATCCACACTTAGTTGGTGTATATAGAATCCATTTTGAATTTCATGACTTTCAACCATCTCTCTGAGTCTCTACTCATAACAGCTTTCAAATAGGTTAGTGGATCATCATCCTGAATGATGTTGATCGAATTGTCATTCTCAATGATAAAATCATATCTAAGAGGTGCTTGACGTACTCTATCTGACGTTCGAAGAGGAGGTCTATATTGTAGATGTATCTCATCCTTGGATACTTCTGGCTGAGGTCTCCTTGTGGTCCAACCACAGGTATTTCTGGATAGATTTGTAGATCTTGAATTTTTTTAAATTCAATATTCCTCCCATTGCCTCCTTCTTGGATGAATTTATTTACAAAAAAAATGATGTGCCTACTAACAAATATCTTTTATTCAGTAGGATGGTAGAAGTAGTATCCTTTTGTTTCTTTAGGATATCTACAAACCTATATTTATCTGATCTAGCACTTAGCTTATGTCCAAAGATATTTTTGACATAAACAGAACAGCTTCAAATCTTAAGATGTTTAATATTAGACTTTCTTTCCTTCTATATCTCATATGGTGTACTAGTAATAGACTTTGAAGGTATCCTGTTCAATATGTATGAGGCAGACTCTAGGATATATCTCCAAAAATGATACTGAAAGATTAGTGAAGCACATTATAGACTGCACCATATCCAACAAGGTGTGATTCCTCTTTTCTGCTACACCATTTAGCTATGGTGTATAAGAAGGTGTCCACTCAAAGAGAATATCTTTATTCTTAAGATGATAAAGAAATTTACTGGATAAGTATTCTCCTCCTCGATCAGATCGAAAAAACTTGATATTTTTTTCAATTTATTTCTCGACCATACTTTGATACTCGAACTTATCAAAGTCTTTAGATTTATGTTTCATAAGATACACATATCCGAACCTTGATAGATCATCTGTAAAGATAATAAAATAAAATATCCTCCTCTAGCCTAAGTTGTCATCAGCCCACATACATCTGAATGTATTATGGCTAACAACTCTTTTGCTCTATCTCCATATCTAGAGAATAGAGTCTTGGTCATCTTACCATGAGATAAGATTCACAAGTTTTCAATGATTCATGATCATACGGATCAAAAAATTCTTCTTTGTATAACTTATTTATCCTTGACTCATTAATGTGACCAAGCAGTAATGCTAGAGATATGTGATATTCATATCTTCTCTTTTTCTTTTCATATTTCTATCAATATGAAAAATATTTTCATTGAGTGCTAGAATTAAAAGATTATTATCAATATAACCACTACTATGATATTCATTAGAAAATAAAATAGACCAACCATTGCCCATTAACTTTATTTCATAACCCTATTTTAATAACAAAGATACATAAATAATATTTCTAATGATCTTAGGCATATAATAACAGTCTTTTAATTTTAAAATCTTGTTCGAAGATAAATTAAGCATACAAATTTTACAGTCTCAGTGCTAATGAACTCTCCACTTACGCCATAAAGCTCAAGGTCACCTTTTTTCAGACCTCTAATATTCTATAGTCGCTACAATAAATTACATGTATGTGATCTACAGACAGTATCTAATATCCAAGTATCAGAGTCTGATACACTCAATAAAAAATAGATCTATATCATATACACATCTTTCGATGCAACACTTACATCCTGCTTCAAGCTTGTAAGGTAATTCTTGCAATTATTCTTTCAATATCCAAACTTGCCACAATAGGTAATATCCGTGAGGACATCCATTGCCTTCTTATCACTAACCGAATCAGGATCAAAATATTCAGAACATCGAAGATCTTCTCTTGTGAGATCTAATTCGTATGTTCCTCAACCAGTCTACATTATTCGAATCGATCAACATATTTTTATTTATGATTTTATGCAGTAAAAATGAAGAAGCCATAATACAAAATTAAATCTATACAAATTAAGAAAATAGTATAAGCAGATCACTCATAATGACTTGTATAACTAGATGAGGTCTTTTATTCTAGTTATTACTTCCACTATTTTATCATATACCATAGCCCTCTCTATAGTAGACGAGAAAATTCTAAATTGATTTTTTAGTGAGGTTGAGATCCTTATTCTCAAAAAAATCTTATGGATAATATAACAAATTCCTATGAGTCAAAGATAAAAAAATCTATTTAATTGTATTTCATATAACTCTCAATTTTATCTTACCTCTAATACACTCATAGCCTTGTGGATAGCACAACAAACTATAGTGTTTAGTTAAGTCAGACCCTTCATTTTTATACAGTCATATCTGAATAATGCTGCCTTTGTAGATGGTACAACAAAGTAAGATATCCAAAATATACCGTAAGCATCTAATATGCATCAAGAGATCCACACATCAATTCCATAGTAGTCTTGTGGATAGCACAACAAACATATTGTTAGATGTGTGTCCTAGATGCTGATTGGCTGATACATTCTTGTACAAATGTAAGGAAAATTTATAATTTTGACTATAAATAAATAAAAGATTATTCTACTATCACATTGTATACATTATGTTTGTGATACATCCTTTGAGTTAGTAAGAATGTTAATTCATATTTTCAAGAGTTGAAAATTTAAGCATGAATTTACATAACTAACTCATAAATAGCTCCTGACCGTAGGATCATCACGAGGATGGTGATCGATCCGAAAGTTGGTGTACGATCGCTTCCTTAGGTAGATGTGTCTTGAGTCTACAGTGTGGAGATACTGGAGCGAGAGTACAGGTATTATTGAGAATGAGAGTACTGAACGTGACCACCTCGAGCAGTCATAAGGAAGTCTACCTTCTCATCGATGACTAGCTCGATGCTGCAGCTGTGTGTCTAGTTCTTTGACCTGAGGTGCATCGACAGTTCACCTTGAGTGTGTTATAGTTTGACTACACCATAACTCGATCTCCTAGCCATTCGAAATCCTGAGGTGTATGTTGGCTGTAGCGTATTCATTGTAGGAACCAGATCGTACCAAGAAGGGATCTATCAATCTCGGCAGATGAAAGAGTAGTCCTATAATGATCGAAAGATCGAGTCCTTAAGCCCATGACCATGGCAGAATGAAATAATAAAAAGAATTTTTCATTAAGGTTTCACATCGAACTCGGATCAATAATTGATTCATATGACTGATGTTGGTTTGACGAGTTCACCTTAACCCTAATTCAGTCGGACTCATGATAGAAGAACTCAATCACACAGGTAGCTGCACGAAAGGTTCATCTTCATTTCTGATGGGTTGCCACACATACTGCTAGGTGTCACTGGTGAATTTTGGAAGCAATTAGAATGATCTTGATGATCGATCATTCTGATTGTCTGAATCAGAAGAGTTTTAATCCATCGAAAGGAGTTTCGATGATGTCGATGATGAGATCACGACATGTCTCATTACCATACGAAATGAATCTAACTGGTCAACAAATAAGAGTTAGGATCTGGATGTCATCAATTGAGCTAGCCCAGTTCGATTGATTTGGATTAAATCCAATTAGTTCAAGAAAATCGTGCTAGCACACGATTGAGCATAACTTTCTCCTGTGTAATCTTTTCTATCTCGACTGAGCCAAATGTGATTTGACTCACCCAGAGAACCTTGAGAAGATTTCTCTCAGTCTGACTGAGCAGTCCAGCTCAAAAAAATTTGTCTTAATTCATGAGATGAATTTAAGACAACACCTATCAATTCTGTCACCTGTCATTTTCATTTTAGGACATCGATCAAACGTTGACCCATGACCTTGGACTGAAGGCCACTTGGCAAGAGGTCATTGGAGAGTTTTTATGGAGTGTCCACCTGCTAATTTTACCCTCAAAGTGGGTGCCATAATTAGATATGGCGTGCGCCCCAAGTGGATAAGGATAGAGTCTCATGAGATAGGACTCTATGCCTTGATCGACTCAAACTGTTGGGTGCCAATCTCACTGTGTTTATCCAGTGTTGGCATCAACAGTAGGAGGATTTGGTGGGGTTCTTATCTGATATGATCAGATGACATCACTCCACCAATCAGAATTTTTTAGAATTAATTGAAATTTTTTGATTGATCGAATGATGTGGCACTGCATGACGCAGCAGGATCTATTTAAACCCTGTCTGTGCCTAGGGTTTAGTGAATCTATAACACCTAGCCCATTTGGACCCTGGACCAAGCCCAAAAGTCCAAAGCCCATATATTAAAAAAAATAGAACGAAAAAAACTTCCGCTGGGAGTCTTCTTCCACCCAAATCATCGAAGGAGAAATCGAATCCGAGGGAGATTCGACCTCCCTCCACTCTATAAGACCCCCCTATCCCCCTCCTAAACAACCCACGATGATCACCAGTCTCTCTCTCTCCTTTTTTCTTGTTTTCTCCAATTGAAGTCAAGGCTTCCCGTACTCGTGCTCGCCAGAAATTGGAGCCGACGATGCTGTTAAAGCTTGAGGTAAGCCCTTCTCCTCCTTCCTCTCTTCCTTCCTCTCCTTTCCATGACTTCGTGCACCCTCGTCGACCTTCGGGATCGTCGGAAAATCCATGAAAAGGGTGAATCCTGTTTTGCTCTGTTTCGATCAGACCCTTTCCTCTCTTTTCCGGCCATCGACGTCGTTGGTTGCAGTGTCTCATCCCTAGAATAGGATCCTCATCCTTTTATCTCTCTTCCCTGAAGGTATTGGCCGTCGGTGACCGACCAATGACTGAAAAATAAAAAAAAATAGCGATCTCCTATTTTTCCGATCTCTTTTTGATTTCTCACCGGTCGAACCTTGCCGCCGGCCATCCCTTGCTCCACCGCTGCCTCCACCTGCTGTTGGACCTCCGACGAAGCCGTCACCCTCGTCGGAGCCAAGTTGGAGCCCCCTCGTCCATCCCTTGTTTTAGCCCAAGGGAAGCCGTAGGAAGAAAAGGAAAAAAAAAAGAAAGAAGAAGAAAGAAGAAAAAGAAAAGAAAAAGAGAAAAAGAAAAGAAAAAGAAAAAGAAAAATAAAAATAAAATAAAATAAAAGAAGAAGAGAGAGAAATTTTCTCTCTCTCCTCTCCCTCCTCTCCCTCCTTTCTCTCTCTACATTTTCTCTATATTTTCTCTCTCTAGATTCTCTCTCTAAACCTTTCTCTCTCTATATGGATTTTATCTCTCTAGTGTCTTTCTCTCTCTGATTTCATCACGAATTTTAGGATAAAATTGATATGAAAATATGATGACCTGAGATTGCTTCAAAATTCGTGCAGTAGATTAGATTTCAATACGATCTTTATTCAAAATTGATAACATCAATCATGGTTAATCCATATTGAGTCACCCTGATATGACCTCTGATGATCTCGATCATGATTGCCTCATCAGAAGGATACGAAGATTCTCTCTCCATTTTCTCTCTCTACTTTTTTTCTCTAAAATTTTCTCTCTCTTCATGAATTTTCTCTCTCTAAAAGTCTTATGGATCAGTGGAGGATCCAGATACTTAGACAAATCTTAATTTTGGTTAATCCTGAGAGAGGTCCTAGATTTGTGTTATTAGGATTGATTATTGGATAATTTTTTCTATATATGATTTTTATATTTGATTAGGGTTATGAAGAGATGATTGTCTGCATATGATATCGAGTGAAATATTTTGTTAAAAAATTCATAAATCAAAGAAGAACATGTGCTTGGATCAGTCACCGATAAAGGTAAGAATCTCTGTACATGATCATCATTATATATGTTATTTTACCGTTGGTTTTATCTCATTGATTTTGCATCGTTGGATTTGAGATCGATGAATTTGTTATATCTGAGACACTGTTATTTATTTATGTGATTTTGAGCATGAGTATGTTATATCAATACATATGTATTAGTGATTGATGGCATGATTATATGGGTATGACATATTTATTACACTGTAAAATTTGAATTGATTAATGAAGTCAAATATTATAATTTCATAAAAATGAAAAGAAAGAAAAATATGGTTTGAATTGGCCTTGTCATATGGAATAGTCTGCCAGGAGCTTATGCCTGGGATAGGCCCCACAGACTTATGTGTAGAAGAATCTGATCCGAGAAAGATCATGAATGATTTGATCCGAGAAAGATCATGACCACTTTGATTTGAGAAAGATCATGAATATTTCGATCCGAGGAAGATCATAAAAATCGATCTGAATAAAAGATCATCGCATGGTCCTGGTAGTCCAAAGCCAAAGCCAAAAAGAAAAGGATTAAAGATGAAATGATAATAAAAGAAAATAGAAAGATAAGACATGAAACAATCGTTGAATAAAATTATTTCACTTATTAACATATGATAATACATCTCTTTTGATAAAATAGATAATCTATAAATATTTACAGTATTCTGGACAGTGAACATCGACTTTTATATGTTATTGCTTATCTTTATTTTCAGATTATATTATTATATTGATGTGATATGGAAATTCTTACTGAGCTGTAAAGCTCACACCCTTTCATCTTTCTTTTCTTCTCAGAGTTACAAGATGTCCATGGTTGGCTACGGTATGGATTTGTGAGTGAGCGGATGCATAGATAGAGTACCGTTGATATCTGATCAAAGGATTGAAGGAATGTTAATTATAATTATGCAAGTTTTATGAATTATTATTGAAATTAAATATTACGGTTGATAAGATTGTAATGATTTAATTTGGCCTTGCATATTCTTTAGGACTTGCTCTAAGGAGTGTGCGGCCATCACGTATCCAATCCGGATGTTGGGTTCGAGGCGTGACAAAGTGGTATCAGAGCTTAGGTTTAAGATCACCAGAGATTATGAAGAGATATTAAAACTTTATGTAAGATCAATAAGATGTGATAAAGTGGTATCAGAGCTTAGGTTTAAGATCACCAGAGATTATGAAGAGATATTAAAACTTAATGTAAGATCAATAGGATGTGACAAAGTGGTATCAGAGCTCAGATTATGATCATTAAGGATTATAATATAAGTGATTTAAGTATTACAGAGTAAGAACAGAGTTTAGGTTATGATCATTGGGGATTATGATATAAGTGATTAGGATTTGATAAAATGATATTAGAGCTTAAGTTTAAGTCACTAGGAATTATAAAGTGATATCAAAATTTTATGCATGATCAATAGGATATGACATAGTGATATCAGAGAAGATGATAGAATAGTACTAGAGCTCAGGTTTAAGGTCACTAGGGATTGTCATATAAGTGATATCAAAATTTTGAGATTATAATCATAGAGTATGATTGATAATATCAGAGTTTAAGATTATGATCATTAAAGGTATGATAGAATGATATTAGAGTTTAGGTTATGATCACTAAAAAATATGATTTAAGTGGTATTTGAGTTTAAGGTTATAATTATTCAGAATTATAATTTTAGTGATATCTGAACTTAGGTTATGATCATGAGGAATATGATAGATATAAAAGAGAAGATTCAATATTTAGATTTCGAATTAATAGATATTAAGATGAAATTTATGCATAAGTGACATATGATATCTATAATAGAATTGATGAGTTATATCTTGTATTTCAATTAGTAGGGTGGCCTGAATATAAGAAGAGTTAACCCTGGAAGGAAGTGGGAGGTATTGATATGTTATGTTGAGTATACTCGATGATTTTGGAATGCTAAACTTATATGGAAGGAAATCATGATAACTTTTCTGATTTTGATGTTAATTATCAGAGCATTACAAATTTTAAATCTATTAGAAGGAAGTTAGGATATGGTCTAAGAAAAAATTTCATCATATGAGAGAGAAATATTTTTGAGCATTGAACCTATAAGAGGATCATATATGAAACTCAATCTTAGATGAAACAATATACTTGAATTTTATTATGAGAATATGAGATACACATCTTGTTGAAATCTTTGGTTACTCAAAATATCATATTCTGAATATGATTCCTTGATCTTTCAAGTTACATTGAATTTTAAGTCAAAGTTTACTTTTCTAAGTGGATCAAAAGTATTTTGATATTGTTGTTAAATTAAAGAAGAAAATTTATTTTGTTAGAGTATGATATACAGATTATGATGAAATCTTTAATAATTCGTATTACTATCTGTGGATTAGTTTTTTTTTTATTTTTTTTGTGATTGTTGAAGATGGTGAAGTATATTAATTATTCAAGTCAAAGTTTGGATTTTTTTTTTAAATTGAACTAAGATATCTTGCTAGTGTTAAATTTTGAATGATTTATACAAAGGACAAGATTTTGTATGAATTTATTGATTAATATTAAGGGTTGTGATGAAGGGAGCTCTATAAGAAATAATCAAGTTGATTCTACTTAAGGATGTTGGCTTGAGTTCTTTTAGTTTATCAAGTTAGAATTAATTCTTTTAAAAAAGAAGATTGATTTAGAAATTATCTAAATGATTGTAAGGTAAATCTAAGGTTAACTCCAATTGATTCTAGACATGTTGGATTCTTTAAGAGTGATGAAACTTATGCAATGATTTCAAACATAGAAAGTGGATCAAGATTTAATTTTTATATGCTATACCCAAAGGTAGTAAAGATAAAGAAACTTAAAATTTTATCCTAAGTCTTATATAAAATTTGAAGGTTGGATCTATCCTGGATTGATCTAACATATAAGGATATTTTTATCTTTGATAGACTTATATAATTTGATAAATTAAGATCAGAGTGCGTAGCAAAAGTGTGGTGGATTAAATTGATTAGAAATATTAATCTTTTAAATCAAAAGATATTATGATGAAATACATTAGTTGCAAATAAGGAAGGATTTTATTGATAATGAAAGGATGCTATAAATTTTGATCTAATCTGATCATAGCCGAATAATTTTTATCAGTAGGTTGCTTCATTGCAGATAATATCAAAAAATTCTAGATATCTCAAGTTTATTAACAGCTTGATAGTTCTGATATTAGTTCAAACTTAGAATGTCCTGACATAGATCTTATATTTTTTTTTAAAATTTAATATTATTACTTGGACTGATATAGAAGATTGAGATTTTCTTAAGATGAGAGTCTACATATAAAATTTGTTGGAAGGTCAAGAGAAGAAAGAAATCGATGATTGTAAAAAATATCCGATGTTTGACCTTTATTTATTTTTTCTATCAAGGGTAGTTTGAGATAATTATGAATTTTGAGTGGAATGTATTAGACAAATAACGGTGGTATATTAATACAAGTCCAAAATGTTATAGTTCTTCAAAAAATTGAGAAATCAATAAGAGGAGATGAATTTGAAATTTTAAATAATTTTTGTTATAACAAGATCATGAGAAATAAATAATATATAAGACATTATCGTAAGCTTGAGAATGATATGAAGAATGTATACTTTGAAATATGTATCTCGAATGATATAACTTAATTTTGAGGATGAAATTATTTAAAAGGGGGGAGAATGTAACACCAGGCCCATTTGGGCCCTGGACCAAGCCCAAAAGCCCAAAGCCCATATAAAAAAAAATGGAACGAAGAAGACTTCCACTGGGAGTCTTCTTCCACCCAAATCACCAGAGGAGAAATCGAATCCGAGGGGGATTTGACCTCCCCTCCGCTCTATAAGACCCCCCTCTTCCCCTTCTAAATAATCCACGATGATCACCGATCTCTCTCTCTCTCTTTTCTCCTTGTTTTCTCCAATTGAAGTCAAGGCCTCCCGTACTTGTGCTCGTCGGAAATTGGAGCCGACGATGCTGTTAAAGCTTGAGGTAAGCCCTTCTCCTCCTTCCTCTCTTCCTTCCTCTCCTTTTCATGGCTTCGTACACCCTCGTCGGCCTTCGGGATCGCCAGAAAATTCATGAAAAGGGTGAATCCTGTTTTGCTCTGTTTCGGTCGGACCCTTTCCTCTCTTTTTCGGCCACCGACGCCGTCGGTTGCGGTGTCTCATCCCTAGGATAGGATCCTCATCCCTTTATCTCTCTTCTCTGAAGGTATTGGTTGTCGGTGACCGGCCAATGACCGAAAAATAAAAGAAAAAGTAGCGATTCTCTGTTTTTTCGATCTTTTTTTGATTTCTCGCCAGCCAAACCTTGCCGCCAGCCATCCCTTGCTCCATCGCCACCTCCACCTGCTGCCAGACCTTTGACGAAGCCGTCGCCCTCGTCGAAGCCAAGCTGGAGCCCCCTCGTCCGTCCCCTGTTTCGGCCCAAGGGAGGCCGTGGGAAGAAAAGGAAAAAAAAAAGAAAGAAGAAGAAAGAAGAAAAAGAAAAGAGAAAGAGAAAAAGAAAAAGAAAAAGAGAGAGAGAAAAATAAAAATAAAATTAAAAAAGAGAGAGAGAGAGAGAAATTTTCTCTCTCTTCTCTCTTCTTTCTCTCTCTTTCCTCTCTCTTCTCTACATTCTCTCTATATTTTCTCTCTCTAGATTCTCTCGCTAGATCTTTCTCTCTCTTTATGAATTTTATCTCTCTAGTATCTTTCTCTCTCTGATTTCATCATGAATCCTAGGATAAAATTGATATGAAAATATGATAACCTGAGATTGCTCCAAAATTCATGCAGTAGATTAGATTTCGATCCGATCTTTATTCGAAATTGATAACATCAATCATGGTTAATCCATATTAAGTCACCTTGATATGACCTCTGATGATCTCGACCATGATTACCTCATCGGAAGGATACGAAGATTCTCTCTTTATTTTCTCTCTCTACTTTCTTTCTCTAGAATTTTCTCTCTCTTCATGGATTTTTTCTCTCTAGAAGTCTTATGGATCAGTAGAGGATCCAGATACTTAGACAAATCCTAATTTTGGTTAATCCTGAGAGAGGTCCTAGATTTGTATTATTAGGATTGATTATCGGATAATTTTCTCTATATATGATTTTTATATTTGATTAGGATTATGAAGAGATGATTGTTTGCATATGATATCGAGTGGAATATTTTGTTAAAAAAAATTTATAAATCAAAGAAGAACATTGATTTCTGTGTTTGGATCAGTCATCGGTAAAGGTAAGAATCTCTGTACATGATCATCATTATATATGTTATTTTATCGTTGGTTTTATCTCATTGATTTTACATCGTTGGATTTGAGATCGATGAATTTATTATATCTGAGACACTATTATTTATTTATGTGATTTTAAGCATGAGTATGTTATATCAATACATATGTATCCGCGATTGATGGTATGATTATATGGATATGACATATTTATTACATTGCAAAATTTGAATTGATTAATGAAGTCAAATATTATAATTTCATGAAAATGAAAAGAAAGAGAAATATGATTTGGACTGACTTTGTCATGTGGAATAGCCTGTCAGGAGCTTATGCTTGGGACAGCCCCCACAGATTTATATGTGGAAGAATCTGATCTGAGAAAGATCATGAATGATTTGATCTGAGAAAGATCATGGCCACTTTGATCCAAAAAAGATCATGAATATTTCGATCCAAGGAAGATCACAGAAATCGATCTGAATAAAAGATCGTCGTATGATCCTGGTAGTCCAAAGCCAAAGTCAAAAAGAAAAGGATTAAAGAGGATGTGATAATAGAAGAAAATAGAAAGATAAGATATGAAACAATCGTTGAATAAAATTGTTTTACTTATTAACATATGATAATGCATCTTTTTTGATAAAACAGATAATCTATAAATATTTGCAGTATTCTGGACAGTGAACATCGATTTTTATGTGTTATTTTTTATCTTTATTTTTAGATTATATTATTATATTGGTGTGATATGAGAATTCTTACTGGACTGTAAAGCTCACATCCCTTCATCTTTCTTTTCTTCTCAGAGTTACAAGATGTCTATGGTTGGCTATGGTATGGATTTGTGAGTGAGCGGATGTATAGATAGAGTACCGTTGATACCTGATCAGAGGATTGAAAGAATGTTAATTGTAATTATGTAAGTTTTATGAATTATTATTAAAATTAAATATTATGGTTGATAAGGTTGTAATGATTTAATTTGGCCTTGCATATTCTTTAGGGCTTGCTCTAAGGAGTGTGCGGCTATCACGTATCCGATCCGGATGTTGGGTTCGGGGCGTGACAGAATCTGCTCAATACCCAGCAAAAACGTGAAACTCCTCCACTTCTCCATGCCCCCTCTGCTCCTCTCCCTCCCCTCTTCACATCCAAGAGGTTGGGCATCCATCTGGTGCTTGTCCAAGGCGTGGTGGCTTCTTGATCAGGAGGCTGCAGTAATCTATCGAGAAACTACTGCTCCAGCTTCAGAAGCTCTTTTGAAGAACTTTCAGATCAGATCCAGATCTGATTTTTGGAGCAAAGATTCGCGAGGAGAAGACGATCCAGATCCTGCTCAAGTGGATACCGGTAGAGGCCAGGCGACTGCGTGGCTATTTTAGAACCTCGGATGTTGCTGCGATCATCTACAGGGTAATCTAATTATCCTAGAGGTATTTCTGTAATCCTCAAATTTTAGATTTAATTTTAAATTAAATATTAGATAATAAGAATCAGATCTAATAGATCTTAGATTTGAAATAAAGTAGAATAATTTTTTTTTAAAATATTTCATCCCAGATCTCATTAGATCTGGAAGATCCTACAAGGAAAAAGGTGATTTTTCTTTCACATACTATAGTTCTTGACATAGTAATCATCTTAGCATGAAGAAAAGCATATGTAGTATTTAAAATATTAAGTAATCTTCATTCAAGATTTGAATTAATTCAATTGGTCAGGAGAGTGTTAAGATTAGTGGGGGTCCCTCCGTTGCTTTTTTTAGACATCAATAAATTGGACAAATCAGCGAACGGAACCAAATAAAAAATCACTGCACTTGAAACACTCCTTAGATACCAATTGATTAATTGATTCAAAAAATTGATCAGCTATTGATTCACAATACTATGACTTAATATGATTTTTAGAAAGATTTTAATGATTTCATGTACATCCTAATTTTAACCAATCATAACGATGTATTATTATAGTTGTATCATAATAATCATGACAACTAATCATTAATTCAATGCATCTAATCATATCTCATGATCATAATTATGATATCATATAACTAAATATATCTCTAAGATATATTAACATGATCAAAATCATAATATCATGCATCTAAATATATCTCTAAGATATATTAGGATTTGGATGTTCAATTGGGTTCAACTATTGACCCGACTTGAACCAAATTGAAAATCCTAGCTTGATCACGGTCAAGACAACATTCTAAGCTTTGATTGTATAAATCAAGATAGGCTCTGATATCACTGTTGGGTTCTGAGAGTGTAGTAGAAGAATTAGCTATTTAAAATTTTTATTCAAAACATCTGACGCACTGAAACCCTATGTCCTAGGAACCCTTGACTATAGCAATCAAAGCATAATTAAAATAAATTTGGATAAGAAAAATATCTGTAGCACTAATCTCAATTTTTATGAGGCATCCAAATATCTACTCTCTAATGGTGATCCACACAAAAATTAGATCAAGGACAGTGCTCCTCCTTTTCCTTGCTTCAAGAGTTCTAGCCCTTAGAACTTGACTAGCCATCAGTCAATCAGATCCTCCTCCAGACCCGAGTCTGGACCTCTCAAAATCTCTCACTAGACTTGACCACCTTCTTCTGGACCTCTTAAACCCTTAAAGCTATTAGGAATAGGCTTGTCTTAAAAGAACAAGCCTTTGTCCTAAATCTTAGAGTTGTAAGAGAGGGAGAGAGGGAGAGGATAAGCTTACAAGAATTGAATGCCTTACCCAATCTGCCGCCCCCTATTTAAAGCTGTGAAGGGGTGCCAAATGAGAAGCACGCCTCAATTTGAAAAGCCATATCATACTTCCATATCAGTTATCTAAGAGTCTTCAAGCAGAAAGACTTCTCAGAACATGATACGTCGATTAATTCCTCTAACGCATGTGCACCCAGAAAGAGATGCAATTGGTGTCTCTTCTTAATTCAGATCAGCATGAAATCTGCCATGTATAATTTGAATTCAAAAAGAAAGCAAATCTCATGGAATCAATATTTAAATTTGATCCTAACATGGAAATATATCAGATAAATGTGACGCCTAAGACTCTTTAAAGCAAAAGGAGTCTTCGCATCTCTTCGCATGACCAAAAGCATCTCGCACGCCAGGCTTGGTTCCAGGAGAGTTTCCATGTCCATTTAAAAGATTTTTTCATACTTTAAATGGTATGTAAGAGAGGTTAAGATTTGATCCTGTTGTCTTACAAGTCAGAGATCCAAAGTAGAAGGACTCTTGGTCCTTTTGCATGCCAAAAAAAACAAGCATGTGCGCTCTTCTTAATTTTGCACCAAGAGTCCTTCACAAAATAGACTCTTGGTTGTTGGCGTGGAAAAGGTTTTAGGTGCCCCTCTTTAGGCTGCCTCCAGATGGCTGGATCTAATCCAAACACTCACCAAATTGGGTTAGCAAATTAGCAAGGATTGAGACTAAATTGATCTCCCAAGGAGCTAGGATTTCCATACGTGCTAGCATGCTTATCGGAGATCCTGATTGGATCTAAAACTCCAATCAACCTTATCAAAAGGATCTTTGGCCAATTTTTTTATATGTGTGACCCATTGGATTTCATATCTAGCTAGCAGTAAGTTTGGATGCAAGTTGATCTAATTTGATTAAACTCCTTCTAATCGATTAAAATCCAAAATGAGCTAACCCGAGTTCAGCAATTAGAATCCTTTCTAATTGGTGATCAAATTAAACTCTTTAATTCGATCAAATCTACAAGTCAATATTGATGTCTAGCAATATATCATGACTATCTAGAAAATATAAAATTTGATAAAATATCAAATATATCCTTCAGTGGTAAGTTACCGTACAATTTAATTCTTCGATCATTCCTATATCCCGAATATGTTCATGAGTGTAAAATCATATCAAACTCAAAATACATATTTATATTAATTCTCCATCAACCAATGATGACTCCAATGATGAAGCATTAAAATTTCTTTTAATTTGCATCCTACTTTTGGCCAAAAGACTTTTTCTGAGTCATCTAGGGATGAGAATACATATGATGCGATCTCCTCTTACTAGGAGTGATCGATTTCTTATTGATCAACTCACAACCTTCATACACACTCTATCATATCTAAAATATCTTGTATATATCTTAATGTCATGTCTGGGTATGAACCAAACTATGGATTCATGTGCACAAGATTCTATGGTGATCTCAGGTCTAAGGATCACTTGCACAACTCCCACTTAGAGAATCATCTTTTGACATACAAGTAAGACTTTCATAAAATATTCTCTGTCAGTGAGTCAATTCAGTGAACTCATTCCCTAATGAGCACCCATATCCTTGTATTAATATCTCAAACAATTGGTTAGTGAGATCAATCATCCTCTCCATCGAGCATATATAGGATGTGCCAATCTTTTTGGAATATTGATCTCTAACTCAATGCTCTCACGATCAGGAATGTTTAAGATTAGGATTTTAGGTCTCACAGACATGATCCATTCATGTCTCCTAAAATCATTATCCTAATTTTTGGGATTCATCATAATCTTAAATATAGTAAGATACAGCTAAAATGATGAATCAAATATCTCATTTCATTATCAAATAAAAAATATTATTATATGATTTGAAAGTTTACAAAAAAAAAGTTTCATTATATTATACATGCGATTCACTTGTAGCGCACTCTTCTTTCAATTACCAGCGACGATCAAGTCATCAACATAAACTAGAACTGCAGTGAAAGATCCTCTATAATAAGATGTGAATAATGAAGAATCTACCTTAGATTGTCGAAATCCAAACTCCAATAAAGCATTAGAGAGTTTGTGAAATCATTGGCCGATGCCTGCTTTAAACCATACAGAGATTTGTGAAGATGGCAAAATCTAGTGTCGCCAAATTTTGTGTACCCAGACGATGAATGCATATACACCTCTTCGTAAAGATCACCATGAAGAAAAGCATTGTGAAGATCTAATTAGTGGAGTTTCCAATGTTTAATGACAGTAATAGCGATCAAACAACAGACTGTGATGATCTTAGCAATAGGAGAGAAGGTTTCAGTATAGTCCGAGCCTTCAACTTATGCATAACCTTGGCCATCAAGTGAGCTTTGTAGCGCTCAATGGTGCCATCAATCTTGTACTTGATTTTATAAGCCCATTTGCAACTCACAGGTTTCTTTCCTAGAGGAAGAGGCTCAAGAGTCCATGTATCATTATTCTCAAGAACCAATATCTCCTAAGCCATAGCATGGCACCACCGAGGATTCTTGGATGCTTGAGAATAGGTCAGGGGCTCATCATGACTAATGATGGCCGCTAAAAAGACATGATGTGAGGGAGCAAAACGATTATAAGATATAATGGTGGAACGAGGATGAGCAGTTCCTGAGGAGGCGAGTGGGATGAGCTTGAAACAGGCTTTATTGATTCAGGCAACTGGCAGTCAAAATCTTGAAAGTGATGAGGTGGGTGATGAGCCCTTTGAGATCGGCATTCTGGCACCCTTGGAGTAGGGAGTGAGACTTCAAAAGGAGGTTGATTTGGTGGTGTTGGTGAAGTAAGAAGTGGAATTTCAGCTAAAGGATGAGGCATGGTCGCAATGGATAGAGTGTCATCCATGCATGGAAAGGGAATAGACATACTATTGTCACAATCATGAGTTGATGCAGTAGTGAGAAATGGGAAGTTATCTTCGTAAAAGACTACATCACGAGATACAAAAATATTTTTGGCAGTAAGATCATAAACTTTATAGCCTTTTTGACCTTGAGGATAGCCAAGAAATACACAAGGGGGAAGAACATGGACTAAACTTGTTACGATTTTTAGAAGTATCCATGGCATAACAAAGGCATCCAAAAACTTTTAAATGAGAGTATGAAGGTGGTTTGGAGAACAAAGCTTCATAAGGGGTTTTACCTTGTAACAGTGGTGTAGGCATATAGTTAATAAAAAAGTAGCAGTAAGAATGCACTCACCCTAAAACCAGATTGATAGTTTGGCTTGAAAATAAAGAGCATGAGCCACCTCGAGGAGATGGCGATGCTTTCATTTGACCACACCATTCTGTTATGAATATGAACACAAGAGGTTTGATATAAAATCCCATATTGCTAAAAAAAAGACTTCATAGATTGTGAGGTGAACTCACTTCCATTATCACTCCTAACTTGCTTGATCACATGATCAAACTGTGTTTTGACCATAGCATAGAAATAAGTAAAAAAATGATAAGTCTCTAATTTATGCTTTATAAGATAAACCCAAGTGGCCCAAGTACAATCATCCATAATGGTAAAAAAATATAATGCATCGATATGGAAGGAGTCTGATATGGCCCCCAAACATCACAACTTATTAAGTCAAAGGCAAATTGAGATTTATTTATGCTTAGAGGGAACACATGACGAGTTTGCTTAGCATGATGACATGTGTCACAACATATATTTGAATTATTAGAAATCGAAAGAAATAAATTTGAAATTTGTGGCAAATGGTTGAAGAAAATGTGACCTAATCACCGATGCCAAAGCTAAACCTCTTCAACACTAGTACAAGCAGCTGTCTTATAAATCCGTGGCTACCTAAAGTAATAAATCCCATCTTGGAGCTCATCCACTCCAATCGGCCTCCTCATAACAAGGTCCTACAAGACACAAAAGGTAGGAAAAAAAATAACAGCACAATTAGATCTCGGGTGAGTTTACTAATGGAAAGTAAATTACATATAAAAGATGGAATATAAAAAATATCTTTTAATAGAAGGTGAGGTGCAAGATAAGTATGGCCAATGCTGTGAACGGAAGGGCTTGAACCATCAGGATTTTAATAGGTAATGGTGTGACACAGGATTGAGGATTGAAAAGAATATGGGCATTACATGTTATATGATCAGAAGCTCCACTATCCAATACCCATTCAAAGGTATCTTTGGAAAAAAATGTGGTCTTACTAGCAAAATTGGCTAAAGGAGTTGAGGAGTCCTTCCCTTGATTGAGCAAACACATGAATTGATCATATTGCTCCTTTGAAAGACCAGCAATTGGGGATGACATATCAGATGGAGGTGTAGAGGTATTGTGGGCGGAGACTTGACGACTTTTGGTGGATTGGGCACTCTTGGACTTGCTCTTATTTGGCCATCCAGGAGGATAACAATTAATTCAAAGCACTTCTCTTTGGTGTGCCCTGAACGCTTGCAATGGTCACATTGAGGACAAGTGGTATTACAAGGCCCCCTCTGTCCATCCTTGTGTGTCCTTTGGAGTTGAAAGCAGCCCGAGAGATTATTGCTTCTCTTCTTGTAAAACAAAAGCATACACTTTAGCAAGAGTTAGTAAAGGATCTGTGCTCAAAATTTGTGAGCGAATAACTTCAAAGTTGTCACCGAGGCCCATGAGAAGCTGGTGAACTTTTTCTTTCTCACGTTCGTAACAAATTCCTTCGCCGCTCCATATGTGCAATGGGAATAGTAGAATAGGTCGTAAGTTCATCATATAATCCCTTCATTTTAGTGTAATATGCCGCCACCATCACAGTGCCTTGGTGAGTAATGGCGAGATCATGCTTCAATTCATGCACACGAGGTGCATTATCTTACGAAAAGCATTCCTCCAAATCCACCCATATTTCACGGGCGGTATCAACATAGGCGACACTTTCATGCAGATCCGAAAAAATGAATTGAAGAGACAAGAGATGACCATGGAGTTGCATTTTTGCCACGAGAAGTATTCTATATCACTTGCCACCAGTGCCTCTAATGTGCCATCAACAAAACTATATTTGTTTTTGGCTTGAAGTGCATTCACCATGGCACATTTTCAGATGGGATAGTTGTCTCCTTTAGGAAGGCATGAAACTAGTACTATGCCAAGACTATTAGAAGCACTAAGAATATAACGAGACGATGTAAAAGAATTATCACCATTGTTATTATTGCCAACGGTGTTTGTTGTCATGTTGAAAAGACTCGAACAAGCAGATTTAGCCGATGAGACTGCATGCTCGGCCCCTCATGTCGGAAATAAATTTGTGCTTGTTGCGAAATTGAGATCTAGATATGCAAGCATTGTTCATGCAAGACGAGGAGAGATGCCGGACTAAGCATGTCTTGATGCACGATGAGACTGCAACTTGTTGAGTGCCGAATCTGAGATGCTTCGTTGCTCTGAACATCACTCAAGATTGGACAACGAATTTGAGAGAATGGTAAAATACCAGAGAAGAACTTCGTCTTCAGTTGCAGGATCAAAATGGACTAAAGTAGAGATACCCACCGTGGTGGGGCTCTGATACCATGTAAATTTTATGTGAAAATTTTTATTTTTTTTTATTATATTCTACCTCTTTAAATACATGATGTATAAAATAGAATATGACTTATATTCTGTTCAAAATAACAAAATAACAATATAAGCGATTATAAGCTGATTTTCTCAATATCTCAATATAAACCGTTCAAGATCTCAGTGGGAGAAGATTTCGTCCAAAACCATACCATAAGATATTAAATGAAAACACTTCCATCAAAACTATGTCATCTGCTTGACTCATTCTTGTCTTCCATCGTTAAAAAGTTTTCATGCGTCATTCTTTTGATGTCTTTCTCTGACTTGCGTGCTCGGCCCGCAAGACAATGCTTAAGGGTCTCTTGCCAGCCCCTTTAGCTTATTCATGTCTCCATTTCTGGTAATACTTTAATGTAGTAAGATAATCTCAAGTCTTCAGCTCTTCCCATCAAACATTTCCCCCCTTAGTTATTCACACGAGCAAAGAAAACCATGTGCCCAAGTAGTGGTCCCTCTATGAACTAGAAATTAGACAAATTTAGAGTGTGTTGCAGAATATTTGTGCTTGTCTGCCTTCATAGTTTTGGTCAACGTAGCTCTATCGACATTTTTTATATATAAAGGAAAGAAAGAAAATAGAGATAGACACGATTGATTGATGACATCCCTCATTACCTACTAGTTGAGGTGGTGTTTTGTATCGATAGAATGCTGTATGCTGGCTAATACTAGAATTTTGTTTGAGATATTTTACTCTCTTTGGCTACTTTTTCAATCAATAAGTTATATAATTAAATTTAAAAATCCTAGGAGCCTTGTTTATCTTGTGTTGGCCAATATGATACTTAGACATTTCAAATAATACGTAACTTGCATTCTACTGCCAGCCACCCAACTAGCAAATTTAATATAGAAAAGCTAGGACTTGCTTACTGAACTTGGCTTAAGTTTGGTTGGACAATTAAGTTTATGTTTTCTTGACAACTTTTTTGCCGAAATAATTAGGTAAGAAAGAAGCTAATGGATAGATAATTGAAATATTCACATCAATTTTTTTCTGTTATTAAAAATTTTCAGTGATTCTACTATTGTTTTTAATATTTTTATTAATTGCGGAATATTGGCCTTTCTTACTTAAAGCCTAATTTTTTAAAATTGTTTCTAACTCAAGCATGTGAGCTGAGCTATGCACTTATAAGATCCTTCATTTGGTGACATGTGATGCATAAACCAACACGTAATGCTATTTCTTCACAAATCTTAATACATGATCAAGGACCCGCACCATATTGAATTATTTGATGCCCGAACTCATTATTGACTGCAAAATCATATTATTATGTCATTAGAGAGAGATCTGCACCATTTTTTTTATCAAAAGTAAATAAATTAGCTCACTAAAGCAAATGATGCAGATGACCCACTCTCTATGGATAGCCTTGATAAGTTATAAGGCGCCATTTTCTTTTCCTTTTTTTTTTCCCATTTTAACGAAATTGTCACTCGTACCTCCAAATGTAGCACTGGGCCCAGACCCAATCCAACCCAACCTAAACCTCTCGATGAATGGTTGGTTGTGGTCCAAAATCAGACACATTCAAAATTTTGGACCGGGAATAGGTTTAAAGTTGTCAGACACAAACCAATCCAATCTTAATTAATTACCCAATTTATGTACATACATATTAATATATATAACATTAATTTTATTTTAAACATTCTTCAATCTCAAATTGTTGGGACATGGAAATAATTACATATTTGAATAAATTTAATAGTTTGTACCTGATTTGATCTGGAAGCAAGATTTGCACTCTAAAAAAAATTTTGCGGGTATGTGTTTATCAAAAGAGAAATTTTTTGCGCACCGTCGGCGTCGAAAAGTCTAACGTAGAGTATATCATTTTATTCAATTGATCTATGTATTCATTATTTTTTAATATATATTTAATATTTATAATTTAATTTTTTTATTAAAAAATTTTATATAATAAAAATATTTTTTAAAAAATTATAATATTTTATGTTCATAATATATATAAAATATCATTATTTTTTTAAAAAATAAAAATATTTTATTATTAAAAATTAAAAAATTCGATCTGTAACTATTAAATAGTATTACAAAATAGTTGAATAAAAATATTTTTTTCATAATATTTTAAATCATATTATATTATTTTAAACTATATTACGTCATGAAATATCATAAATTTTTAAAAAAATAAAAATAATTTTATTATATAAAATTTTTAAATAAAAAAATTATTTTAAAAATATTAAATATATATTAAAAATAATAATTATATATATTAATCGAATGACACGGTGTGCTGTACGTTGGATTGTCTAGAGCATCCGCGGTGCACAAAAGATTTGTCTTTATTGGAAGGCGGCCCTGACCCGGCCCGGTAGCAGCCCGGTCCTAAACTTGTCTTCCTTCCTTCTCCCCATCTCTGCGACCCTTCAGCCCCGGAGCACGTGGGAGTTGAACCCCTCAGCGCCCCACCAACGCTGACCAGTCGTTGGACTAGTCTCCCACTCCCACCAAACCCCTCCAATCTCCACCACTTCACCTTTCTCTCCCTCCTCCCTCCTCTATACTATCATCAACACAAAAACGCTGCCAAAGCCAAAACCCGCTTGTCGTCTCCGCTCTCCATAGTGCCGAAAGAGAGAGAGAGAGAGCGAATCGAACCGGATTCAATGGAGAGGTCGCCCCAAGAATCCCCTCTGACGACGACGACGACGACGGCGACGACGGCGAACCCTAACTTGGCGAACACGTACACCTTCGACTCCCCTCACCCGGTGTACGCCATGGCCTTCTCCTCCCTCCCGGCCCCCTCCCCCCCGCGCCTCGCCCTGGGCTCCTTCATCGAGGACTACGCCAACCGCGTCGACGTCGTCACCTTCGACGAGGACGCCCGCGCCTTCCGCCCCGACCCCTCCCTCTCCTTCGACCACCCCTATCCCCCCACCAAGCTCATGTTCCACCCCAAGCCCCTCCCCAACTCCTCCTCCTCTCTCCTCGCCTCCTCCGGCGAGTTCCTTCGCCTCTGGCAGCTCGATCACCACGCCGACTCCTCGCCCAAGGCCGAGCTTCGCGCCATCCTCAACAACAGCAAGTCCAGCGAGTTCTGCGCCCCACTCACCTCCTTCGATTGGAACGATGCCGAGCCCCGCCGCATCGGCACCTCCTCGATCGACACCACCTGCACCGTCTGGGACATCGAGCGCGGCGCCATCGAGACCCAGCTCATCGCCCACGACAAGGAGGTCTACGACATCGCCTGGGGCGACGCCGGCGTCTTCGCCTCCGTCTCCGCCGACGGCTCCGTCCGCATCTTCGACCTCCGCGACAAGGAGCACTCCACCATCGTCTACGAGAACCCCCGCCCGGACACCCCGCTCCTCCGTCTCGCCTGGAACAAGACTGACCTCCGCTACATGGCCACCATCCTCATGGACAGCAACCGCGTCGTCATCGTCGACATCCGCTCCCCGGCGGTGCCCGTCGCCGAGCTGCAGCGCCACCGTGCAAGCGTCAATGCGGTTGCCTGGGCGCCGCAGGCTGCCAGGCACATCTGCTCCGCTGGGGACGACGGCCAGCGCTCATATGGGAGGTGCCGGCCGCCGGGGCCGCGGTGCCGCCGGACGGGATCGATCCGGCGCTGGTTTACTCGGCGGGAGCAGAGATCAACCAGCTGCAGTGGTCCGCCGCGCACCCGGACTGGATTGGGATCGCATTCGCCAACAAGGTGCAGCTGCTGAGAGTCTGAGGACTTCTGACGAGGTAGGCTAATTTCTTACTTTTCCCACTCTTTTATTTTTAATAATAATTAAATGTTTTTTGAATTAATGATTGGATAAGTTTTCGGAAAATGATTAGCAAGTTTAATGGTAGGGGAAAACTCAATGTCATATCCAGAGCACATAAACGAACTCGAGGATTTTATGAAAGAACATGTGGAAGATTTTTCTGAACAGGTTTAGACCTGTCTCTGATCACATAACTGGATGATAACCTTTCTGGTTTGAGTGTTTCTGTAGCACAAACATCTTGAGTTGAAAATTAGATTTAGATCGGAAAAAAATGAAAGGGGATAATGGGAAGCTTATACGAGATTTAGAGATCCATGTTGGCAACATGGAAAAATGTCGATATTGATATTAAGAATGAAAGAGAAGTTTAGACATGAAATTGGAGTATGCTGGCTTTAAGATTTTGACAAAAAATTTAATTGAGCAAACATCCAAATCACGCTCATTAAAATGGAAGAGGAATGCTGGATTTATACTGATTCAGATTCTGTTTGGTTTCCAGTTCTTCATCATATTATTAAAAGTATTTTCATTTGAATTGTGTTTAGGACCCTGTTCCAAAATTGTCAAAATCTTTAGCTATTTAAATACTAACAAAAGGAGTTGGCATCTATAGTGCCAGTGCCTGGTCAGCATGCTACTAGCAGGCAATATATCAGTCATTGACTAAAACTACATTTGGTATTTTAGTCCACATATCGCACCATCATGAAAAACATAGACACAACTTACCCCATCGCTTAGATAATGTTGGAAAAATAATGCTTATGTTGTTTGCTAATTTTTTGCAAGTATTGCTTGCCAATTATAACTAGCCAAGTGAGACACAAGGCATGCACCATATGTGATCACCTCCATGAGATTTGTATGTCCTATCTTTCTAGCCTCCTTAAGAATTCTTGAAGAACCTTAACTTGAGGCATCATGATGTGGTAATGTTCAGGTTCAGATGTTCTACAGATGATCCAGATCTTTTTTAAAAAAAAAAAAAAATTCTGGTTATCTTTAAATATTTTAGCACGAAGGAACATGATCATTACTGTTCTGAGTTCACAAAGATCCAAAAGAAAAAGAAATAAGGATGGGAGAAGCAGAAATTTATTAAGAAGAGAACTGTAGTAATAATATATTCAAAATAGGACAAAGAACTTTTCAGTACACTTTCCTAGCCAAAAGAAGAGAAACTTGAAAATTTTCTGAAAACAGCATGTGATCATTCTCTGAAACTGAAAATAGAAAAACCACATTATCATTCTGAAACATAATCTTGATGATTTAAAATCTTTCGCAACACAAACTTGACTTAAAGTAGGTCCTGTTACTGATTGTCCTATTCAGAGCGATCTTGAAAACCTAGCAAAAGAAAAATCCAAAACTTGAGCACCAAATTAAAGGAAATATAAAAATGCCTGATGTTTTCTAAAAAAGACATAAATAAAGACACCTACTAGCTTAAAATATGCAAAACTGAAATTTAACGCTTTCTTTTAAACAAATATCCTATGCTTTGCCATGAATTCATTATTATCTTGATTTCATCAATTAAAAAAAAAAAATCATCCTCAGAGGCTTTATTTTTAATATTAAAAATGATCAAGGTAATAAATGAATAAGTGGATGACTTAATTACTTCTAACAAGCTGATGCTGCTTTTTTTCTAGTGCAGTGTATGCCTTTATCAACATGTATGACTTATGAATATTAAGTTTAATAGAACACCACATGTATAATTTGTGACAAAAGTGTATATTATATGCCTATGATTAGTGAAAATATGATTGCTTTTAATTTACTTGATGTTAAGTACTATTGTACTGAGATATGGAGGCTTAATCTTGGACTTGGGACCAAAAGGTGGAAAATTCTACTGCATGGAATTGCTGTGGATAAATAAGGTTGTCATTTTGATAATCCATGTGGCCCATCATGCACTTGAGGTTGTTATATGCCACATCACATGCAACCGGAATTAGTATATATGGCTAGAACCGGGCAAATACTATGCATTATTCTCATGGTGTCCTTAGCATTTTCTTATTTACCTAAGAGCAAGTGCAGGGGGTCGTTATTCCTTGATCCATTCTTTTTGTTATTTTTGTAATTTGATAGATACACTCCCAAATTAAGACATTTCTCTTCCTTAATAAGAAATTAATTAAGTGGGGCATATCTTTTTAAGGGGGGAGTGGTTATGGTGCTGTGGGGACCTCATGAATGGAGCTATCCAAAGTTTCAGTTATATAATAGAATAGAATAGATAACATGTGATTCCTGAACCTGCATATGTTTTTTATTCATGTAATTTTTTAAATACAATTCTAGTTGGAAGATGCAGTTCTCTCTTTATTCCCTCACCCTCAAAGTGATAACCAAGGTATTTCTCACATCCTAGTGGTAGTTGCCTGGCTAGAAGGGATGAAAAGTATTGTTTCAGTTGATCTAAAGGCTTTCACTATACTGCAGGGAAATAGGATGTATCTGGATAGATTTTTGGTTTAAGGGAAAAGAGAAATGATGGGTGACATCCACATTTTTAGGGGTAGGACTAGAAGGTTTAATTGAAAATAGGATCTTGGATTAGATGCAATGGAAGAATTTGTTCACAGGTTTTCCGAGGGGTTATGGTCTGAAAGTTAGGCTCAGGTTTCTGCAATTATGTGTATATTCATTGAGATTCGGATGCTAAGGAGGGAATGATTCGTACTTTCAATTTTCTACGATCTAAAGTGATTTTAATGGCATCTAGGGTCTTAAGGCATCCAAGCACATGTGATTGGCTAAGTCCAAATTTTAGAGTTTGGTCTAAGAACAGCTCAAGCATATGAAGTAGGACAGCAGCAGAAGATGATATAAAGAATTTTAAAACCCAGTAAGTGGAGAAGTTAAAGAAAGAGAGAAGAACCTGAGATTGAAAGATCAGCCAAATCTGGCTTAACTTGCTTTTCTTTATGCACCCCCCCCCCCACACACACACACACACACAAAAAAAAAAGAAAAAGAAAAAAAGAAAAAAAAATACAAAGACCACCTAAACCAGCTGGCTGCACCCCTCCTCAGAGAGACTCACCCACCACCGGCACATAAAATCTTGCTAGGTCAATTAAAAAAAAAGGAAGAAAAAATAAAGACACTAAGAAAAACTTGGCCTTAAACAAACCCTAAAAGCTCTCTATTGCTTTCTGAGAACTTCACTAAGACATGCTCTGATGACTAGGCCTGCTGGTGATCTCCAAACAGCAACTTACTTCGGCCAAGGTATGCAATAAGCCTCTAATTTGTGCATATTGTAGAATCTATACCGTGGAAGTGACCCCAAGGTTCCTGCTTGATTGGCTGCCCATTTGGGACTGTTGATAGGTCAAAAAAAGTGAACAAAACAATTTGTTGCCTGCTCCTTATGCTTTTGTAAGCAATTGTAACCGGTAATGATAACATTGTGCTGCTCTTTTGTTCCGTTACTGCTGTCCTTGTGGATCACAGTTCCTTCTTCAATTGATCTTGCATCACTAGACCCAACTTTCTTTGCTATTATAAGTGGGTTGGGTTGCTTCTATTTTGTTACGATACATGTATCTGGTTCTTTTTCTAGAAAGAACTAGATATGAAAAATGGTTTGGCTTGATTCTGAAACTAAAACAAAAATAAATAAACAATTTTCATCCTGAATTAGTTCATATCACTTGATGATAATCAAAATACATGCAACAAGCTACAGAGGTCAATACTTGATACTAGTTGAATTTAGGGATGGAAGGTTGTGCATCATCATTTCTCATGACCTTCATAGGTTTGTATCTTTGTATAGATGTAAACCATTAGGAAGAGATATTTTCTATGAGTTTTATAACTTTCTTTGAAATTTAGATTATTAAGACATCACATTTTTTTAATGTTGTAGCAAGATCTGACTTAACAGTGAGAGTCAGTCAGATTAATACTTCACCTATATTTTAAGTTCTGGAATACACAGAATCTTATGTACAATACTTGCATGACTCCAATGTTTTATATTCTTTTGGCAACCACATCTTAATTTGAGCGTGCACCTCGATGTTACCTCTATAGATGAAGAAAAACTAGGAATATCAAAAAAAATTCGAGCAAGAACGTTGAAATTAACCCGAGATTTTGGTTTCAAACTGTGATGAAAATATGATTTTGTTGCTGTTCAGTATATAATTAGATCAGAGTTTTAGGGTTAAAAGGCTTCAAATTTAATAATATTTCTTATCGTTATTCCCCAAAAAGATGATTGGTTGCTTGACCAATAGGGTGACTCATCAGCGCATTCACTTCTCCTTGAGTAATACAAACTGAATTATTATGAATTAGCTTTAGCTTGATAGAGAAGCCATTTGCTAACCACTTCTTCAGCTGCAAATTGTTTATTTGACCTTTGTTATAGAAGTCACATGTATTTTTTAGCATATAATGTGCACCTATCATTGATCTAAGGTCACCCTCAAGGATCTTTAGTTGGAATAATGAGAACAATCACATTAAAATTTGCTTAAACAAATTACAAAATAGAATCACGAATCTACATTGGCCTTGCATCATAAATTTTTCATCATCTCTAACCAATGAACATAACCATCAAGATCTCCTTAAGGCCCATCATCTTGACAAAATTGTTGGAAGCAATATTTATCCTTCCAGTTGTGATGACTGAATTAAAATACCTCTCATAACATATCATTCTTTTATGGAAGTTTGCCTCAAATTTGAAATTTTGTACTTTGAATAGAATGTTCTAAATTCGCATTTTTGCTCTCTGTCGTCTTGTGTTTTTCTTAATTTTGGAACAATTTATTTTTTAGCAACCAAACACATTCCAAACAGTTTTACCTTTGAGTTTAAGATTTTCAAAATCTGAAAAAGGATAGGCATGATTTTCGGATTAGAAATCTACAACACATGAAATCTCCAAATGCAGCTCTAGCTCTATACTTTTGATGGTCTCAGGCTAAATTTAGAACTATTTAAAGTATATGCTGCATTATCTGGAACTCTAGTGGCAACTATTAACCATCAATTACCAAATTGTATATATCTTGCATGACATGATGTGTTTCTAGGTGTACCTTTTAAGATGCTTTAAACTGATCACCTTAATCATCTTCATCATTTTTTGCAACTGAGATTATCAAAAGAGATAATAGTGGAGAGTTTACCACCATATCCAAAAGCAGAAGACACCATGTTATTTTAACTTAAGGGGTGCTTCTACTGCGGCTGCCCTCCATGAATGCCAGAATAGTCCAACTTCTGCTCAAATTGTTTCTAGGATCTTTCACATTCTGACTTATTTGGGTGCCAAAATGCTTGAACTATGGGCATTGCTGTTGTCCTTGTCATCAGTTGCACCTTGGCATTTATTAACTTCTGAACTATTTGCTTCTTTGCACCTGTTTGTCTCATCTTTCCTTGAATCATTATATGCAGTCCTTTTGTCACTACACTAGACACCTGATGATGTTTTGCCGCATCAGATAATCCATCTCCATTGCATAATGTATAGGCATTGCTTGCTTGTACACAATGATCATACTTGGTGCCTCCCAACATGTAAGTTCCAGATGCTAGTCATGGTAAAGCTACAATTAGATAATAAAAAAGTTACAAGACTCAAATTCTACATGTTGCGACTCAATTTATTATACTGGAAACCATCAATCAAGCATTAAAAAAAAACAAAATTATCTACATAATAATGTCATTATTTGTAAGCCTCTTAACATTTTTATCAAAAATGATTATATGTTAATATAGAAAATATAAACCATGAATTTACAACCAAATAATTACATATTTACTGTAAATTTTTTTTTTTTTAAATCAATCCTAATTCATGGCATCAGTCCATGTTTTAGTATTGGCATGTTTTTACTATTTAGCAAACATCTTGTTGAGAAGGAAAAGAAAAATCTCATTTGTATGTGAGTCGGAAATAAAACACGGTTTATCTAAGAACTTTCTAATTAGCATTTGGTCCAAATTTAAGGGGTTTTATTGTTATACAGAAACCATATTGAATATGTGATTTCCGTTTTTCATCTTTTCAAATTAAGTTCAGAACTCGTGAAGTTGTAAAGTGAAAATATGAGAATACCAAAATGATGGTTTTGAAAAATAAAATAGTTTCAGTTCTTCAAAATGATTGAGAACTAAAGTTTTAGAAATACTAATAATCAAATTTTAAAATGTACTTGTTAGATTGTGACCCCTAATAAGAGGGTCATATTAAGATTTTGCTAATAAATATATAAATAAATTATTTAAAAGTTTTCTTGATGCATTAAATGGACCCAATTACTTGTATTTGGTGTAAATCATGCAGGATGTTGCTTTTTTTTTTTTTCCTAGAGCTCATAAATTTCATGAAGGAATTGGGCAAAAGAAATTTACTTCATTGTGTTGCTTGGTGAACCCAATATTTAGATTTCTTAAAATCAAGCTCAGAACCCTTAATGACTTCAAACAAATTGAGATTTCAGCAGTAAGATGAGAGTACAAAGACCAAAAGCAGTATCAAAACCTGTGCAGCATGCTTTTAAAGTGTGGGGCATCAAGTTTGCTGACTTGGTTCTAAACTGATCACAACGGACTAAAACCAGCAGAAACTTCTGAAACTAAGTGGAGAAATGGTGGATTGGCTTGCTGTTGTTTCTTCCAATGGAGGCTTCTTTTCATATTTCAATTAATTCATGTTTCAATATTTTCCGGCAATTCCTTTTATAACGTATCTTCTGACACAATTGAAATATCTTGCTCAATTTATACCACTTAAACTTGGATATAATGCTCTTATCTCAGATTCTTAAAAATAAGTCTCAAATTTGTGAAAGAAATTTCCTCAGTTTTTTTTTTTTTTTTCAAGAAAGAGGATTGATTTCTTAATCAACAAGGGTCTCCTCAACATCATTTTCCTTGAGAAAAGCAGAGGCCATTTAAAAAATTGAACCTGGAAATGGTTGTTGCAGGACCAGCCTACTATTCCTGTTCCATTCCAGCATTTATGCCATAAAACTGGCTGATAGCATCTCCTACTAAAGTGGAATTGGACAAAGCAATACAAAATGGTTTTATTGGTCTTTGGAGTTAAAGGAAAACAAATTAAGTGACATGTTTGGATGTCTTTGGACATGTGGAAATGGCTCACAGTGTATAACAGCTCTGGCTTTGCACCCTTGTTGTAGATAGGCTGAAACAAGTGCCTGAGATTTGTAGATCAGGCCATTCATGTATGCATGGGGAGTTATCAAACTTACTAGATGCATGTTAACATAATGATTATTCATTTCTGTGCATTGTTTTATATGCAGTTTTACTTGGATGCTTTTCATATGTAGTCATAGTTTTCAAATAGCCCAGGCAACTCCAACCAATAAACCTAACCTGCAGCCCAAGCAGTCGCCAAGCATCCAGGCGATTTTGCAGCAACAGACTTTGATACAAAGTCAATCGTGTTTTCTAGTCACTGTTTTAGTAATCACATTTATCTTTATTACTTAGGGCGATTTGGATTTTCCTTGAGATTTGGTCTGATAAATCTCACATCTTTATCAACATCCATGTGTCATTTGTAAAAGGGAAATTCCAACAACATACAATATACAGATAGTCTATACTAAATGTCTACAATAAATGAAGTTGAGCCTGTCAGTCTGTCAACTAGAATTGCCATTAGAATTTTGTGTAAAATACTTAATTAAAGAAAAAAATTCAATGGCATATTATTGCAAGTGTTAGAGAAATAATATTCAATTGCTTCACCTCATTGATCGATCTCTAGCTGATTCCATTCTATCCATCTGAACTCATTGGAGTTCTGCTTTTCGGTTTCTAAATGCACAGTTTGTTTGTGCATATATCAATATTACATCCATATCTTTATACACATGCACAAACACAGAAAATACATGTGAATATATACTTTTTGTTTAGATATATTATTTGTGTGTATGTTTGTGTCTATATGCTCATGCACGTACACATATCCATAATAGAAATATGTTCAAACATTTTCATCGCATGAGGGAGTGAGCGGTTGTACATATATGTTTTTGTAGGTAAGAATCCAGATGAGGTTGCTTAGGTATTCTGAAACCTATTTATACCAAGGCAGTTGCTCTAGTGCCTAGGTGCTGGTGGTAACAACAGTTTCTATTGTAAAATTCACGTATGTTAACATCCACCTTAATTTCAAATAGTGTTATTTGTTTACCTTTCTCCATCTATTTTGAATTTACGGTCTCTTTGGTATATTTTCTAAAATCTCAATGATTTCCTTCTTGGCTATAAAAAATGCCCCCTTTTATTTCACCAAACTAAGATTCAATGTCTTGATGTTTTAAAGGGACATAACTTAACTTATTGTCAACATATATAATCTACTAATGATTTTTAGTTTCATGGGTGAAAAATGTTATTTGAAGTCCTTTCATCTGTTATAATATCAGTTCTCATTGGAAATTTTTGCTAAATGGTCTTGCTATCTAATTCATTTTCAGGTGTTTGGTATGGCATAGATGGTTTAGAGAATGTTTGCTTGTCAATGGGGAACAAAGTGGAATCCTATTGTGACATTCTGTAGATTTTCAAGCCCAGTGGATCGAGGCTTTGTGGTGATTGCAAGATTGTTGGAAAAAAAGGGCTGAGGTTGGGAAAATGACATGCTCATGTTGATAATAAATTCTTAGATCAGAACTTGCAAAACCGCTCATTTTACGGAGCTTGTTAAACACCTTGTTTTGTAGAATTCAAGTTGTAGCGTTATTTTAAAGGTAAGCAGAACATTAGGGTATATCAAGTTTTTTCTAAAACAATAGATGTATGCCGTTTCCAACTCGTGTCCCTGGTTAATGAAGGAGATATAGTAAGATCAATATTTGAACGTTCTCAGATCAGGATTCAAAATGAACAGCATCCCTCCCAAAGACATATTTTAATAGCCAAGTCTATGCCAGTATTGGCTGTGATTACATTTGATGTTGCTAGCATGTATTTAAAACTGCACTTGTCAACAACCAGAGCATATAGTATCAATTATTTTAGTTGTGTTAATGAAAATTCGTTACTGTTGAGTGATCCATATTTAGTGCTAAACTAGTAAGGTACTCGCGCTTTGCGGTGGGTCGAAATTAACTAAAAAAATATTTAATAAAATAAAATAATAATTTAAAATAGATGATAAAGTACAATCAAAATTATATTATTTATCTCTAATTCATCTAGAGTTTATTTATATATTTTTGACTATATATTATCATATAATATCAAATAATTGAGATCATATAATGTTATGGCAAACAGTTCAGTAAATTATTTGTGACACATTCGTATTATTAAGCACGATTGGATTTGATCGATATAGACCAATCAATTAAAGAACCATCAACAATCTTCAATGTTAAGGATTTTTTTGATCGAACTGCTAAAAAGAGTATGTAGAAATCTTGTCAAAAAATTATTCAAATGCAATAATCTATAGTATAATAAAAATCATTATGGAAAAAAGAGCATGTATATAACTATTAAAATTAGAATATTTTGATCTTAATTTTTTTGATGGTGAGATCATCAGCATTTTTCTATAGATATAGTGTAATGCAATCAATATAAATTTGTGCTTAAAAAAAGAAGGATAAAAATGGTACATCATTGGATGGTACTAGATAATCATTTTAATGGAGTGGTGTTGGGAGAAAGTTTATGTTGGATTTTTTTTGAGGTGTTGTAAAAGTAGGCTCCTCAAAAATTCGTGCCGCAAAGAAAGATGCAAATGCAAAATTTTCATGTACATCATCCTATCGAGATTCTTTACTCCAAAAATGCTAATTATTTTGAAGCTATATTCTCCATTGTTCGAATTTTGGGCACCAAATATAATTTAAAAAATATAGATGCCGTTAAGAAATTTTTTTATCATGGCAGGAAGAGCAATCGATCAAATCTTGCATCAGTCACAAGATTAATTACAGGGACTCCGATCAGTTGTTGAGCCATTTTTTGAAAATGATGAAGTTTGTTATAGTAATACCATCTTGACAATAATATTCAATTTATACCTATAAATTTTGAGATTTTATGGATCATTACTCTATCAACAAAATTTATATATCTATATAAAATGAATATGTGTTTGAAGATATAATGAGGATACCAAGTACAAGAGGCTGATCATTTCTCCCGCATTGGTTATGCTAAAAATTACCATCGTAAACTTTCACCGCAGTCCTACAATTATAGCATGCTTTATACCACCAACCATAAAATGTATCGATTTCCTTTATAGTTGCTCTACATATGAATTTCACGCCCTAAGAAATACAAACAATTATTTAAGTATTAGACATATATATATATATTATTTATTTAATCAATTTATATCATATCTGAAAGTTTTATTGATCCAACTTTAATAATTCATCTATTATCTTTCTATTTATGGTGCTCTCATCAGGCGGATGAATAATAGTACGGTGTTCCTGCTCCAAAAATTGAATAGGTGAACTGGCATTCTTATCCTATACGAAGATTTATAATTATATTTATATCATGATAAATATTTAATTATTTTATTGAATATATTATTAAAAAAATTAATATTCTGACCTGTTCGATACCCTTCTATCTCTTGTATCTCCAAAGTTATAAAAAATTTTGAGACTGAGCATAATGATAGACATATTTTCTCTATAGACAAAAGATGTACATAGTACCTTTATTAGTAATTTAATTATGTTAGTTAAATTTATAAGTGATTTAAAAATCACCTTTATAAGTCGCCAATGTCATTTCCATGAAAATGGAGATAACCGATCATTTTTTTTCTCTTTGCTAAATATCATCCTGATCAATCTCCGAAGCAAATTTAGCCTAAAAGGTAATAGATAATCTTTGCATGCTATAAAATATTTAAAGATATTTAAACAATAATATTCTATACGATCATTGTAAGATAAATTGAGCTCATATATTTTATCTCAAATTTTTAATTTCTAAATTACTTCTGTAAACCAATTTCTATTTGACATATATTTACTCAAAAGGTCCAACAGCTACTATATGACCAATGACATCTACAAATAATTGATTAATATATTAGAAGCATTTTTTTCTAAATAATCATAAGTCATAGCAAATAAATCTATACATATTGAATAAATGAAGATCATTATGATTTCAGGCTGGTAATTCATCGAAATCAATAAGATTAAATTTATGGAAAGGTATAGCACAGCCAGCATCATCAATCTGTTGCACAATTATCCATTTATTGATATAGATAATATATTTATGCATAGCAGTTTTGAAACTTTTTTTGTTATGGGCAATATTGAATCTCTCAATAAAATAGATATCTCCTTCAGTGAGAATTGTCTTGAACTGTGCTAAATCTTCCTATGAATCGATGCTTGAATAGTATTTTTTTGTATACAATAAATTTATCAAAAAAATTCAAAAAATATGTATATATATCATGATTTAATAAAAAATAGATATTCATTATAACCTATTCATCGATGAAGATACAATCGACATTTAGAAATTGGTTATCAGCAATGAGATTTATCAAATCTCAAATTCTTGCAATCCTAACTTTCACTATCCAATTCCGTTTTTCCAATGATAAATCCGATAGTAGATTATATTCTATATTTTTAATTACACTGTAAGAAAAAAATATCAAAAAAAATATGAATTTTTGTAAGAGTAAGTATATATTGTTATAATATAGATGATTATATAATTATATAAGCATATAGTATATTATTAGATGCTGTAAAAATACCTGTAGGGAGATCCGAAAGAATTTCTGTATAAATAATATTTTTTGTATAATCTTCATACCCTGCATATTCATTTTTTATAAGAATCTTAAGTCCTTGATGTGAAGTGACATGCGAGATTGCAATATAAAGCTGACCATGACTAAATACTGGAGTGGATAAATATAATCTAACTTTATTTAATATATGACCCTGACTTTTATTGATCGTCATGGTGTAGCAAAGCTTAATTGGAAATTATCTTCTTTTAAAAATAAATGGCCATTCTGTTTTCTTTACTTGTATTAAAATGCAAGGAATATAAACCTGACACCAATACTATCGCCCGTAATAACTTTAGCTTCAATGACCTTCTCACTCAGATTAGTTGTTATTAATCTGGTACTATTATAGAGGCCGGCACTTTGATTTATATTCTGTAATAACATTTTCAGTGCTCCTTTTTTTAACCTGAATTCATGATGTGGAATACCGCTAAATTTTAAAGAATTCAAAAACTCAACTGAATAAAAAACATTCTCGCATGCAGCATCCGCCAATGTTCGATATATTATATCAAAACTTAAATATAATTTTTTTCACCTAGAAGCAGAGAAAGTAAATATATATTTATTTCATCAAGCATTTCATTCTTAGGTGTGACGATAGTCCTTTCTTTCAAATATGCAGAGATAGTGAAGTTTTTCTCAAAATCAAAATAAATTGCAGAAACAATATGTTGAACATGATCCCTATCTATTTTTATAAGTAGGTTATCTGAAATTTTTATCCAAGTTGCTTCTTCCTCATCATCACATAATTTAATAGCCGATATTTTTCTATCACCGATATCCAAAATCCATTTATCAAAATTCATTAATGATATTCTAGATTCTTCATTCACGACATCTGTTGGTGCAAAAATCCGCTCGCACTGGAGAAGCTGGAGTCGAGGAAGTCGCGGTCGTCGCCGGGACCTGCAAAGGAAGTCTAAACCGGAGGTGGAGTTGCTCCGGCAAGACCCTCCGACGCTCGAGTCAGTTCTCTGCCTCAACAAGAATGGAGTGCTCGAACGGAGAATTTAGCAGAGTTTTTAGATGAAAGATGAGAGCTTATTGAATAACGTATCTGGAGCCCCCTTTTATAGGCGGGGGGGGGGGCAGTAGCCTGACAGTGACATCTGTAACCGTCTGGCAGTGGGCTGCCCAGGGTCGACGGAGTTTGCTGCGAAGAGTAGTGGAGTGGACCCGTGGCTATCACCGGGGTGTGCCACGTGGAGTCTGTCGCGGGGAGTGGAGCGGCATCTGTTGTCGCGACTTGCCAGCGGATAGGAGAATCGCGCGGTATCCATCGCAGGAAGTGGAGCAGGATCGTGACCGTTATTGTGGCCTGCCAGGGAGTAGTGGAGCTGCGCGAGATCCGTCGTAGGAAGTGGAGCAGTGCTGTGACCGTTACTGCGGCCTGTCAGGGAGTGATGGAGCTGCGCGAAATCCACCGCAGGAAGTGGAGCAGGATCGTGGCCATTATTGTGGCCTGCCAGGGAGTGCAGATCCGTCGGTTGAAGTTCGGCAGCGGTCAGAGCTGATGACGGAGTCTGGCTCCCGTAGGAGTCCGGACGGAGTCCAACTTGCGGTTGGAGTCGTGGGCGGAGCCTGGCTCCCGTGGGAGTCCGGGCGGAGTCCTCTCGGAGTTGAAGTCGCGAGCGGAGCCCGGCTCCTGTAGGAGTCCGGGCGGAGTCCCCTGCAATCAAAATCAGGTGCGAAGTCCGGCTCCCGTAGGAGTCCGGATGGATCTTATCGGCAGTCGAAGTTGGCGACGGAGCCCGGCTCCCGTGGGAGTCCGGGTGGGGTCCCCCTTGAGGTCGGAGTCGTGGGCGGAGCCCGGCTCCTGTAGGAGTCTGGGCGGAGTCCCCTGCAATCAAAATCAGGTGCGAAGTCCAGCTCCCGTAGGAGTCCGGACGGATCTTACCGGCAGTCGAAGTTGGCGACGGAGCCCGGCTCCCGTGGGAGTCCGGGCGGGGTCCCCCTTGAGGTCGGAGTCGTGGGCGGAGTCCGGCTCCCGTGGGAGTCCGGGCGGAGTCCCCTGCAATCAAAATCAGGTGCGAAGTCCGGCTCCCGTAGGAGTCCGGACGGATCTTACCGGCAGTCGAAGTTGGCGACGGAGCCCAGCTCCCGTGGGAGTCCGGGCGGGGTCCCCCTTGAGGTCGGAGTCGTGGGCGGAGTCCGGCTCCCGTGGGAGTTCGGGCAAAATCAGGTGCGAAGTCCGGCTCTCGTAGGAGTCCGGACGGATCTTACCGGCAGTCGAAGTTGGCGACGGAGCCCGGCTCCCGTGGGAGTCCGGGCGGGGTCCCCCTTGAGGTCGGAGTCGTGGGCGGAGTCCGGCTCCCGTGGGAGTCCGGGCGGAGTCCCTTGCAATCAAAATCAGGTGCAAAGTCTGGCTCCCGTAGGAGTCCGGACGGATCTTACCGGCAGTCGAAGTTGGCGACGGAGCCCGGCTCCCGTGGGAGTCCGGGCGGGGTCCCCCTTGAGGTCGGAGTCGTGGGCGGAGTCCGGCTCCCGTGGGAGTCCGGGCGGAGTCCCCTGCAATCAAAATCAGGTGCGAAGTCCGGCTCCCGTAGGAGTCCGGACGGATCTTACCGGCAGTCAAAGTTGGCGACGGAGCCCGACTCCCGTGGGAGTCCGAGCGGGGTCCCCCTTGAGGTCGGAGTCGTGGGCGGAGTCCGGCTCCCGTGGGAGTCCGGGCGGAGTCCTTCTGCAGTTGAAGTTGGCGATCGAGTCCGGCTCCCGTAGGAGTCCGGGCGGAGTCCTCCTGGAGTTGAAGTCGCGGGCAGAGCCCGGTTCCCGTAGGAGTCCGGGCGGAGTCTACTTGCGGTTGAAGTTGTCGGCGGAGTCCGGCTCCCGTAGGAGTCCGGACGAAGTCTGTCTGCAGCCGTTGGAGTCGAGGACGAAGCCCGGCTCCCGTAGGAGTCCGGGCGGAGTCTTCTTACAATTAAAGTCAAAGGCGGAGTCCGGCTCCCGTAGGAGTCCGGGCGGAGTCCTTCTGCAGTTGAAGTTGGCGATCGAGCCCGGCTCCCGTAGGAGTCCGGGCGGAGTCTTCCTAGAGTTGAAGTCGCGGGCGGAGCCCGGTTCCCGTAGGAGTCCGGGCGGAGTCCTCCTGGAGCCGATTCTGCTGAGGACTTCGGCTGTGGGTATTTTATACCCAACAACATCATTCAGCAACCGTATGTTTCTTGTTAGACAAAAAACTGTACAACAATTCCATAGATATAATTGGCTTATTGATACATCAACTGTGTCAATTCTATTTCCTCCAACAACAACCGGTAAAATCTATCTAAAATTTTCCTCAAGCAGCACAACTTTTTCACCAAATAGTTTTTTCGATGCATCTGAATCTCTTGTTTGTAAAATATCCTTCAAAGACTTGTTAAGTGCTTCAAAATAGTTTCTATGATTCATAGGGGCTTCATCCCAAACTATCAAACTCATCGATTCGATCAATGTTGCAAGCTGAGTATCTTTCTTAATTCTGCATGTTGAGTAGGCATTAACTTAAATCAAAATTTTAAATCTAGAATGCACTGCTCGACCACCGAATAATAAAAATGATGCTATTCCTGAAGAAACAACTATAAAAATAATTATACCATCAGATCTAATTTTTGATATAATGATTTTTCAAAGGTAAGTTTTGCAACATTCCTCCAAGGCTATATACAAAAAATAATTTGTGCTTATTTTTGTTTACAGCATCCAAAATCATGTCATAATTTTTTTTTACTTTTCATTCAATCTACCTATCAACATTAAGTGTTCTTGTTGTAGAATCTGTACATCATAATCGAGTTTTTCTCTCAGTAATCTATTATCTATTTCCTCCATCATAATTCTATTGAGCATCAAAGATTATGGTCAGAAAGAGAACAAAAATTTTTATTAAATAATTTTTCTAACTCAAATAGAATATGATTTCTCAACTGTAATTCAAGAATTTATAAATTAAAAAGGTTTAATATATTTCTTAAGTAACAAATAATATCATCTGCAAATTTATTCCAATACATCTGGAATAATTTATTCAGATCTGTTACGTCACAATAAACAATCAATGTAACAACGAGCTATCTTAATTCAAATGATATTGCTAGAAAGGAGCCTTATCCAATGCATCATGCCATTCTTTATCATCTCCCAATAAACCAAGTACATTATATACAGATTGAAATATTCAATATACAATACCATTTGCGGTCTTGATTTCATCATAATTTTTTGCTTCTCTAATCATATTTAGAAGTATTCATAAATAATATAATTCACCTGAACTGGGATGAATATATACAATCCTGCCAGTTCTATTCCTCCATTGTCTCTTAGTCCATATTTTATCTTTAGTATTCCAAACCCATCTCATAGGAAACTCTACATATGTTAAATCATGTCCATCCTCAAAAACCTGGTTAGTTTGCATCTACTCTATAAACATTGTTTGGTTAATATCTCTCCTGGCAACAATAGATATCAAACTTTGATTTTCATGATAGGTAATCTTATTCATGAATGAAAGTATTGAAAATTATGTCCCAAAGTCAATTGTCAGCCTGTTGATGATTGAGCTTATTTTATAATTGTATATAAATTTTCAATAATAAAAGTTATTTGGCTTTATTCATCACAAGTTTTTGTACATCTTCTATATAAACTCTTGTATTATGATGCAGTCTTTAGGACTATTATAAATTCATAAAGAAAGATTTATCATTTAGTCCTTAAACTAGTTCGCGATCAAATGTACACTATTATAAGGATGATAGCAATATCAAGTATAGATCGTTATAAGCCATATGGATTGATTGTTCTTTTAATCAAGGAGTATGAAAATACTGATATAGCATGCAGATAAAATATAAGAGTATATTTACACCGAAGGTGACCAACTGCGGAGTACTATACTGTCAAGAGTAGCTCGCACTACAAGAAAAGAGTATTTTTATGATGAAATTATTTGTGACGAAGTTATTTTCATCGATAATAAAACTATTTATGATAAAAAATTAAATTCATCATAAATAATAAAATATTTATGATGAAAATAATTTTTCATCGTAAATAGTTTGATATTAGTGATGAAAAAAAATTCATCATAAATACTTATTATTTGAAATAATTACTTTCATCACAAATAATAAAATATTTATTTTAATTTTAAATTATCAAATATTTATGATAAAAATATTTTCATCATAAATAATTTAAGTATTTATCATGAAAATATTTTTTTATCAAAAATAATATTACTCTCGATAAAAATTTTTATTGTTAATATTTGAAAATGACATATTATTTGTGATAATAATTTTTCATCATAAATAATTGGTATTTTCTATAAAAAAATTTATTCATCGCAAATACTCAATTATTTATGATGAAAAATTTTATCGTAAATATTTAAAAAAATAAGAATTATAAAAATTTAAAAATTATATATTATTTATGATGAAAATATTATGTCAGAAATAATTAAGTATTTATGATGAAAAATACTTTTCATCACAATACTAATTATTTATGATGAAAAATTTTTATCGTTAATATTTAAAAAAATAAGAAATATTAAAAATTAAAAATTATAAATTATTTATGATAAAAATATTACATCATAAATAATTGAGCATTTACAATGAAAATTATTTTTCATCATAAATACCAATTATTTACAATGAAAAACTTTCATCGCTAATATTTAAAAAAATTGAAAAATATTAAAAGCATAAAAATTACAGATAATTTATGATGAAAATATTTCATCATAAATAATATAGCATTTATGATGAAAAATTATTTTTCATCATAAATAGTCAATTATTTGGGATGAAAATATTTTTATCATCAAAATTGTTAAAAAATAAAAATATAAAAAATATAAAAATTATGGATTATTTATGATAAGAATATTACATCATAAATAATTTAATATTTATAATGAAAAATATTTTCATTGTAAATAGTCATTATTTATGATAAAAATATATTCATCGCTATATTTTGAAAGAAAATAAGAAATTTAAAAAATAAACAAATTATAAATAATTTGTAATAAAAATATTTTATCATAAATAATATAGTTTTTATAATAAAAAATTATTTTTATCATAAATAGTCAATTATTTATGATGAAAATATTTTCATCGTTAATATTTTGAAAAAACTAAGAAATTTAAGAACTATAAAAATTTTAAATTATTTGTGATGAAAATATTATATCATAAATAAAGTAGTATTTTTAAAAATATTTTCATCATAAATAGTCCATTGTTTATGATGAAAATATTTTTATCATCAATAATTTAAAAAAAATAAAAAATTTAAAAATTATAAAAATTATAGATTATTTATGATAAAAATATTACTTCATAAATAATTTAATATTTATGATAAAAAAATATTTTATTGTAAATAGCCATAATTTATTATGAAAATATTTTCATCGCAAATATTTTGAAATAAAATGAGAAATTTAAAAAATATAAAAATTTTAGATAATTTGTGATAAAAATATTTTATCATAAATAATATAGTGTTTATGATGAAAAATTATTTTTTATCATAAATAATAAATTATTTATGATAAAAATATTTTTTCATTAATATTTTGAAAAAAATAAGAAATTTAAAAAATATAAAAATTATAGATTATTTATGAAAAAATATTGCATCATAAATAATATAGTGTTTATGATGAAAAATTATTTTTCATCATAAATAGTTTATTATTTATGATGAAAATATTTTCATCATTAATATTTTAAAAAAATAAAAAAATTTAAAAATATAAAAATTATAGATTATTATCAATGAAAATATTACGTCATAAATAACTTAGTATTTATGATGAAAACTCATTTTCTATCATAAATAGTCAATTATTTATGATAAAATATTTTTATTATCAATATTATAAAAAAATAAAAAAATATAAAAATATAAAAATTATAATTATTTACGATGAAATAGCAAAAATATCATAAATAATTGACTATTTGTGATGAAAAATGAGTTTTCATCATAAATACTTCATTATTTATGATAAAATAATTTCATCGTAATAATTAAAAAAATTTAAAATTTAAAAAATATCTTTCGATACTGAAAAAGAATCATTCTTTCAGTACCCAAATTTTGTTGGATGATACAATAAAATTTTTCACTCACAACCGAATCAACTGTCTATAAGATCCAAAAGCAAACCATCTCAAAAAATTAAATGCAAAGAATTTGATTCAAAAAAATGTCAACTTCCAACTGTATAAAGAATAAAACTTTATCTCACTCACAACCGAATCAACCGTCTATAAGATCCAAAAGCAAACCATCTCAAAAAATTAAATGCAAGGAATTTGATTCAGAAAAAATGTCAACTTCCAACTGTATAAAGAACAAAACTTTGTCAACTGTTCGATGGACTAAATTATGTCATTTACTTGTAAACCATCCCAAAAAGTTTGACCAATAATCTCTTGTGATAATAAAATCCTATAACATCTTTAATAAAAAAATATAATTTCTTTAACGCTATCTTTAATCTGCGATAGATGATGTACCATAGCAGTCCGATCTCTGGAACCACTAATTAATGTCGATCCTCCATCAAAAAGATTAGACTTTATATAGAAACTAAGGCCAGCGATTATCTAAAAATTAGTCCAAATAAGATATCTGTCAAAATATAAGAACATGATCAAAATTTAACTCATGTGTAACAAAAATTGTTAGTTAACATCTACAATGTATCAGCAGAAAAATGGTTATTATCCAACAGTACATGATAATATATGATCTGCTGGTCCCCTAAATAGAAATAAAATATAGATAAATTGATAAAAATTATTTTGAAAACTAGATAAAACTAGATTATGTAAATATTTAAAACCAAAAAGATTATCTATAAAAATCAGTTCACCAGTTGCCACTCATCATTATAAGGTAGAAAAGGTGGGGATTAGTCCCTCCTAACCTAGAAAAACAAAATAATGAGAAAAAAAATATAAAAAAATATTACTTTAAACCAGCATGGCTGCAAAGATAGAAATCAAACTCTGTCGAATGACAAATCCTTATGTCGACACAATTCCTAATTATATGAAAAATTTCACTCAATTTTTAGGCCACTTAATTGATCAACCCTAATAAAACCATATAAAGATCAACTAGGCTCTTTAGACCAAAATTTTTTAGATTAAAGAAAACTAATTTTATTTTTGATCACGAATATTTTTTTAATATCATTTTTTATTGTTAAATTTTTTGGATGAAAATTTTTTTTGTGAGAAAAATCTAAAATTAATTTTTTATGAAATTATTATTGAAGAATTTTTTTTTGCAAAAATTATTTTCGATGAAAACTATATTTGTTGCTAATAAGATTATTAATGATGAAAATTTACTTTTCATTGCCAATAATTTTTTTTGTAAATTTTTTGAGAGAAAAAAAAATTTTAGTGGAGATTTTTTTTGTGAGAATTATTGATAATGAAAATAAATTTTCATTGCTAATAAGCTTATTGACGATGATTTTTTTCATCGTAAATAATTTTTTTGAGAAAAATTTTTTTTAGAAGGGAATTTTTTTTTGATAAAAATTATTCACGATGAAAATTAATTTTTCATTGCTAATAACATAATTAATGATGAAATTTTTTTCATCATAAATAATTTGTTTAAGAAAAAAAAATTTTCATGAAAAAAATTTTGATGAAAATTATTAGCGATAAAAATTTTATTTTCGTTGCTAATAAAGTAATTAACGATGAAATTTATTTTTTCATCATAAATAAGTTTTTTTAAGAGAAAAAAATTTTTAGTGAGAAAATTTTTTTAGCGAGAATTATTAACGATGAAAATTTAATTTTTATTGCTAATAATTTTACTAAATTTTTATCGCTAATAATTTTACTAGCGACGAAAATTTTTGTTGCTAATAGTTCTACATTCAAGGCATGTCAACTCGACGTCCCTTCACGTGAAACCCTTTTCCCCTCTCCTCTCTCTCCTCTCTTCTTTCCCTCTCCCCTCTCTCTCCCTCTCTCTGAGCTCTCCTCTTTCGTGCTCTCCCCCCTCTCTTCCCATCGGCGAGCCCCTGTCCACCGTCACCACCGTCGTCTGTCGTCTGCGCCGCCCATCGTCCGCCGTCTACCAGAGGTAAGGTTCCAACCCTTTTTTTTGTGTTGATCGGGCCATTGGAGGGCGAAGCCGTCTGTGGGGGGGGCATGGGCGGCCGGTGGCACCACGGGCCGAGGAGGGGGTCGGGGGCAAAATGTGGGTGGGATAGGGTTGGGGGCGGGATGGGGCTAAGGGCAGGATGGGGCTGGGGAGGGGGCGACCGACGGCGACGGAGATGGGGCCAGGGTGTTTGTCGGCTAGCGGAGATGGGGCCGAGGAGGGGGCGGCTGGCGGCCGAGGGAGATAGGGCTGGGGAGGGGGCGGTGACAACGAATCAAGCCACAGAGTGGGTCGGTTAGGGAGGTGACGGTGCCAGTGGGGGTCGGTCGGGAGGTGACGGCGAGGAGGGGCAGGTGACGGTGGAGAGAGAGGAAGGGAAGAGAGAAAGGAGGGAGAAAAAAAAAGATCACTGGGGTCGAGTTCGGGCGGTGCGGGGTGTGTGACGGCGCCGGCACCGTGGGAGCAGGGGTCGTCGGCGTCGATTTCAGGCGGCACGGGGTGTGTGATGGCACCGGTGTTGTGGGAGCGAGGGTCACGGGGGCGAGTCCGGGCGGTGTGGGGTGTGTGACTACGCTGACACCACGGGAACTGGGGTCAAGTCCGGGTGGCATGGGGTGTGTGACGGCGCCAGCATCGTGGGAGTGAGGGCCGTGGGAGGTCGAGTGCGGAACTCGTTTAAGAGAAAAAATATTTAGAAAAAAATATTTTTAGGTAAAAAATATTTAAAAAAATAAAAAATTATTTATTATTTTTAGATAAAAAATATTTTAGAAAAAAAACCATCAAGTCCTTGGGATTAGGTTTCATATTATTATTTTGCATTAATATTATTTTGCATGCTCAACTATTTATAGTTTATTTTATATTTGTTGCATAAATTTTTTAGTGTTACTGTTGAAATTTATAAAATTTTTTATTCGATTGGTACAATGGACATTGCTGTTGCTTATTACAATTTAATTATTTTAAGTACTATTTTGTATGCTTTTGCTTATTATAATTAAATATAAAAAGTATTTTTATTTTAGAGAAAACTCTACTGAAATTTTTTATGAAAAAATTTTAATGTAGAGTTACTCTTTTTTGATAAATTAGAATGTAATTTATTTTTTATTATTGTTGTTTAATATTATATTTATTTATATGTCAACAATTGCAGATATGGCACCAAGAGACAGATGACAACGTCTGCGTTCGCTGTCTACCCCGGAGGTTGTGGTGCCTTCACCGATTTTCACTGTCACACCAGCTCCGTCGCCAGAGGGTCCTGCACTAGCAGGTCCCAGTGAGATGGATTCGAGTGAGGTGGGTCCAAGTAGTATTATTATACTTTTTATATAATGAAATTTAAATTTTTTTTATTTGGATAGCTATCATACTAATATTTATTTGTTATTGTTTCAAGCCAGTCTCTACCGGTAGTGAGGCGAGGGCGAGGTCCATTGAAGAACCTCGCTTTAGAGCATTGGAGATGCAAGCATCTGGGACAACATCTTCGTATCGAGATACCACCTGACCACACCAGGCCCATTAGGAGATTGTTCAAGCCATGGCAGACTGAGCTGGGCATCATATGCTGTAGCTATACCCCCATGATGCTTTTCGATTCGCATCATGTTGTACCGACTTAGAGAGAGATTTTCTACATCCAGTTACAGGTAAAATAAATTATACTATGAATATTTAATTAGTATGATATTCTTCTAATATTTGTTATTGGCAGGGTATTTTTGATATTATTGATTCTGAAGAGGATCATGTACGGTGAGCTGTGGACACTCATTTATCTTTACGTTTCAAGGACTATCACCACCACATCCATCAGTATTGATACTATGTGATGCAAGATCATGGGGTGAAGGCAGCACGGCAGAGGCCCTATAACAGTATCACTATGGATGATACAACTGTCATATGCCGGCATTACGAGGATCTGACATATCAAGTTACACATCCAAATTTTTTTTAGAGTTTAATGATTGAATAATTTATTCTTAAATTCAGTTTGTTACTTACTAATTTGACTGCTAACTGTACAGAGAAGATGTATCTAGAACGCTGCGAATTGGATTAGACAGATCATACTGCATTATTGGGGTTCGAGGTCGTTCACTCGTCACATAGAGTAGATGGTAAGTAATTTTTAATTAGTATATAATTTTTTAACTATTTAAAATTTTTTTAATTAATTATTCTCAAATTACAGAGAGATATTGAGAGTGGCGAGCTTTCTAGTAGGATTGATATCTACCAGCGGACCCACCAGCGACGGTCAGAGGAGTAGACGATGGGGAGCTAGGAGCTTTTTATAAATTTTTTTAATTATTTTTTTATTCATAATTTGAAATAGTTATAACTTTAATTTTTAAGACTGTATGATAGACATCAGATCCCAGCCTACTCCTGAGGGATCAACCGCACCCATAGATGACGAGATTTGTGATCAAATGCTTGTTACGAGACTCTGTTATATTAGAGGTCTAGGACATGGGATCATTGCTCCCTATCCTCACGCTCGTCAAGGACTGACATCCATATTGCCTGCGATGCTCGACTGGCAGAGGTGCAAAAACAGACTGAGCAGCGAGCTGATGAGTTGACTGCATGCATCGATAATACCAGCCGCTCCAGATCTAGATGATGGAGCAGATGGCGCAGATGGAGCAGATGATGCAGTTGATGAGGCAGCAGAAAGTCGGTCAGAGCTCATCCGAGCTCTCTCCTTCTCCAACCCATTCTCCTTCTACAGATGCCGACACTTGACGGTCTACTTGCGTAGCTTTTTATTTTTATTTTAGATCTCTTATAATTTTAATTTAATATAATAAAATAATAAAATTTATTTATAAGTTAATGGTGTAAATTTTTTATTTTTATTTTTTAATTTATAAAAAATATTATAAATATAAATAAAATATATATATTTATAAATTATTCATAAATTATTTTTAAAAAAATATTAATAAATTAGTGATGGAATTATTTTTGATAAAATATTGGTCACCAAAAATATATTAACGATGAAAAATTTATCGTAAATAATTTTTTTAATAAATTTAAAAATATTAAAATTTTATATTAAATTAATAATGATAAAAATTTAGATATTAATATTTTTTAAATTTAATTTTTATAAAAAATTTTAATTAAATTAATAGTGATAAAAATATTTTCATCATAAATAATCATATTTATGATAAAAAATTATGTCACTAATATTTTTTTAAACTTAACTTTTATAAAAATTTTTAATTAAATTAATAGCATGAAAATTTTTATCGTAAATAACTATATTAATGTTGAAAATTTACATCACTATTTTTTTTAAATTTAATTTTTATAAAAATTTTTATTTAAATTAATAACAATAAAAATATTTTCATCACTATTAATTTAATATTTATTAGCAATAAAAATTTTATCAAAAATTGCTATATTTACGATAAAAATTTTATGTTGCTAATACTTTTTTAAATTTAATTTTTATAAAAAATTTTAATTAAATTAATAGTGATGAATATAATTCATCGTAAATTATCTTTTTTTTATGATTAAAATTTTTCATCGTAAATAGTTTTAGAAAAAATAATTTTTTAATGATGAAAATTTTTTATCGATAATATTTATTATTTATGATAAAAAAAAATTATTATAAAAAATTATCAACGATGGTATTATTGGTAACTAAATATCAGTGATAAATTTTTTTTATCGCTAATATCTTGTTTTGTTGTAATCTCGTGAAGGGTATAGGTATAAATGTCCCTCCAACCTAAGATCACCATGATGATTTGCAAGCAGATCACCATACTTTGGTGTCAGATTATCTGAATTTTAATTCAGTGATAGAAGATTTTAGATACAGTCAAGTACTTGTTAAGTTGGTATGTGAGTTAAGATAGGATTGACCCTCTAGATTCAGAAGTTAATGCATCACTGTATTTTAATTTAGTAAAATCTTGACCAAGATAATTCATGTGATGGATTTAAAAGATTGAAATATAATATGATTGATTATTTCAGGATTGACAGTTAAAACACTAGATCACCTTAAGTATTAGGGTCAAAAAGATGAATTATACGATAACCATACGTCAATAGATTCTTGAATGTTACTTTGCAATCATTCGACCTATCTTGATGTCAGATCCCTTTACTAGATGGTTACATCGATTAGTTTAGAAAGTTGTTCTCGTACTACCGGCTTAGGTTTGAATCTATAGGGTCACACTTAAAAGAAGTTTCTATTTGATCATATGGCTGATTAATGATTGAGAATTATTCTAGGGTATAATCATCAATTTGATTGATGATTAACGTAATGTAAAAGTTGAAATAAATTAATTCGCTAATGATTAGTGAATTAAAGGAGAATTGATAAGTAATTAGATTGCTGATTAAGCTTAGTTTGATTCAGCAATATGATTTGATTCAAGTCTGATTGAATTGGATTTGATCAGATTGACCTAATTACTAAGGGTGATTGATTTCTAATTTGATCAAAAATTGGATTCGATTAAATTCTGATTTAATCAGGTTTAGAACCTAATTGGATTGGGTTCAAGTTATTCCATTGGGTGTAACCTAATTTGATTAGGTTGGAGACTAATTGGATAAAACCTAAGAGACTAAATCAACTTGGACTCCTCCCTACCACCGACCACCCTTGTGAGCACGTCCACTTCCCAACCAAATTCAGATTTGTGTGAGAAATATGCATGCCAAAAGTCTTTTGTCGCCCACTCTCATAGCTCCTTAGATGAAGATAAAATCTGGTTTAATTTAAATTAAAGTTGGACTTGGATTTCACTTGAAATCGGACTCTTATCTAAGTTCAAATTTGATTCAAACTTCATCTTTATCTTTCCATCCATGCCATTCATAAAAAGCTCTGATTTTTGTGCGACAAAGATGAGATCTAATTCACTGTGAGTTAGGATTTTTGGGCATGAGGTCTTGGGATGGGTGGCCATCTTTGGCATGTGAGCATAAAGGAGTTCTTCCTCCTCTTGGGTGAGTGAAAACCTAGATCAGGTCTAGAATTTTTGGATGAGAAAAAATAAAGAGAGAAGAAAGTTCTCTTCTATCTTTTCCACCACCACATCCTCCTTCTCTGTCTTTAGATCCGGAGGAGTCTGGAAGATCCGAAGAGATGAGCAAATCGCCATCACCAGGTCTTCGCACGAACTAGCATTCCTGAGAGATCGATTAGTGCAAGATTTCGAGTGGACCAACCATAAAGGCCGGACACCCTATGCAGTTGCGAGCATCCTTCGAGTCCTTGTAATTCAAACACGGAGACTTCTACCCACACTCAGGTATCAAGTTCTGAACTTGATCTATATGTAGATGTGATCTACTAGTGCATGTTTGGATGAGATCTTGCATGCTGATTTTATTTTCAAGTCCTTGCATGCATATATGTCATGTTATAGATCCTAGGGTAGGCATTAAGATTAGATCTTAAGTATATTTTATAGATTAAATTATTTAATCTGATTTATTTTGCCGCATAAAATTTTAAAATATATGCTATGCGCCTGCTGGTTTTTTTTCAGTGGTATTAGAGCCTAGGTTCGGTATGATATGATTATATATGTATGTTAGGTATGATTTTCTGTTATTTAGATTAGGACTAGATAATTTTTATGCTTATGATCTGATTTTGATTAGATCTGATATGATTTAAATTAGATCTAAAATTTATCATATGTGATATGATTAGATTAGATGCCTAGTAGCATAGTAATTGGATTGAACTTTCTTGACAGTCCGATCATAGGAGAAAGTAGAATTTTATGATCCCTCCTTCCATTCCATGGGATCTCTTATAGTATATAGGGATGCTGTTTGTTCATGAAGATGAAACAAAAAGAAGAAAACTTATTTTTCTACAAAATCTTAGATTTTTGAAATCCTAGGATTTATTGTATGTGATATAATTTTTAAGAAAAATAAAATCATCTAATCTATGTGATTAAAATTATTTTAATCATAAAAAATAAAATTTAAAATCATAAAATATTTAGATATGATCTAAAAATCATTTGTGATTGATTTTATTTCGAGTTATGCAGAATTTTTAAGTACTGTAACTCTGAAAAATCTGCTGGCATGCAAACTGGGCCGACTCAATTTTGAACTGAGCCGACCCAGTCTCCTAGTTTAGTCGCTTAGTACTAACTGAGTTGACCCAATTGTCATAGACAGAATAATAATAATTACTATTCATTATCAGCTAGCCGATCAAGTAGCAGACTTGGTCGACCCACTGATGTTAGCTGGCTCAGTCTAGAAATAAGCCGATCCAGTTTTAAAATAGAAATTTTTTATATAAATTAGTTATAAATTAATTATAAAAATTAAAAATTAAAATTATTTCAAACCTAAACAGCAAATCAATGTAAATCATATTCTTAATTGAGAATTAAGTTGAATCATTGGATTTAGAATTGTGAATTAAAGTTCTGATGACATGCACATAAAACATGGGTCTATGGATTAGCTAGATCAAGTCCTCTCAATTGGATTAGACTTAAGGTTAGAATCAAATAGACTTAATAAAAAATTGATTAAATCTAATCAAAAATTGAACTAGATTAAATCAAAATTTTTTAGAACTAATACAATAGTTATAGTTGGTCAAGTTCATGTCTTTGATTAGACTAAGACGACCTCGATCGTGGCTCAGTGGTCAAGCCTGAGTCTTTAGGCAAACCAAATTAAAATGGATGAATTAATTGGTGTCTAAGATAAGTTTGGCTGTTTTGATCGATGGTTATTAATTGGGAGCTACTCGCATATATTGAGTCTATGGCGAGTTAATAACATATCCCTCCCATCGATCTCACTTTTCTGATCAATATGGTCAATCAGCATTCGATTCGGTTGCTCATTAATTCATGCTAACCCATGCTGCATAGGTTGATCAGTATGACTGATTTAGGTTTCAGGACTGGTTTGAATCTAGTCTTCTTTGTTCTCACTTAGTAAAGTCTATGGGAGGATTGTGATTAGCTGATCAACTTCCTTTCTTCTCTTAAATTATGTAAACCAAATCTTTTAAATTATTATATCCTAAAAATGAGATAGTTATGGTGATAACTAGATCATAGCCTCTCATTAAGTTAGATGATAATGAGTCTATTAGTTTGATAATCATTGGAGGTCCAAAGGCCTGGTGCTTATCGGTTATTGAAATTATCATTCATAATATGATGGCTCAGTCGAGTCTCTATAATAAATGGTTAGGTTAGCCAATCAAAGTCTAACTAATCATTCATTAGTTAGATTTTTGAGAGTGGTCATGTTAATGGTTGGACCTAAACAGAATCTTACAGTAGAGGCCAAAGCCTACTATTAGGTTTCTGGAGCAAAATTAATTACTAGAAGTTGTTTGAAGAAATAATTTATTAAGAACCTACCCATAGATGCACATGGGTGGGCCGACCAAAATCGGGCTCATATGCAAGCTGTGGGTTCTAGTACCTACTAAAAAATTAGTTTAATTTCTTGAATTAGAAGTAGAGGCCATCAATGCATAAAAATAATGAGAGAATTTTTAGACTAAAGTCCATATTTTTAAGCTTAACAATTCATATACTGATTAGATTTTGGTTTTTGCTTTTGTGTAGTTATAGTCACTATTTTGTCGCTCCGATCACTATTGGATAGTGACAAATTGATATGATTCAATTTCGATAGCTGATATCAAAACTGAAAATCATTCTAGAGCACGAGTGGATCTTGTACATACTGACAGATCTGATACTAGAGGAGCCCACCTCGAATGCACGTGGTGCGATATGAGATACTTATCAGAAGTAGATCAATGACTGCATCATGGTACGTTGCATTATATGCCCGTGATGAATGATGAGTTCAGTCACAAGCTTGACTATGCTCAGCTAAAGACATATTTTAAGTGTTGAATGAGTCCTTCAGCACTCCGACCATGTTGAGCGACACAAGACTAGTTGTGCCATCTTCAATACTCAAATAAAGGAGGAGGCATCGGTTACTGATCATGTATTGTACTTGATCGAATAGATTGAGCATCTGAGTAAGTTCAGCTTTTTCTTGCATGAACAGCTTGAGAAAGATGTGATTCTAAATTTTTTACTAAAGTCCTATCTCTCCTTTCTCAATCATTATAGAATGACTAAGCCTGTAGTCAATTATCATGGTTTACTGAGATTACTGCAAACTTTTAAGAAAAATCACCAGCTCCATAAGAAAATGATGAATATAGTGGGAGGATCAATGGTGGGGTGTCATCCCTTTAAGAAAGGAAAAAAGAAAAATAAAAAGGTGCAACATGCCGAAGGTCAGACAAGAAATCTAGGTCCAAGTTTGATCAGAGTCGGACAGAGTGCTTCTACTATAAGAAGCAGAGTCATTGAAAGAGAAACTGTCCTCAACACAAAGCTTTTCTTGATCTGAACAGACTGAATAAGAAGAAGTAAGTGATTGCTGGGCAAGGTAATTATATGATAATACCTTACAACTTCTCTATTTGTGATACAATGATCTAGGTATTAGATACTGGTAGTCCTATTAATATTTACAATTCGTTGTAGGGACTTCAGATCAGTAGGAGATTTGAGGATGGTAAGAGATTCTTGAATGTTGGAGATGAAAGATCAGTTCTAGTTCTACCTTTAAAAATTATCAAGCTTGTATTCAATTATCATATCATTATTTTTAGTGATTGTCATTTTTGTTCTTCATTTCTATTGAATGTAATTTCTGTTGGTCTTTTGGTCAAAAAAATTATGAGATTTCAATAAAAAATAGTTCTTGTAATATCATTTTGAATAGTATTACTGTGATGAATGGATAATTAAATAACGATATTTATATTGTATCATGGCCTAGTATAATGTACATGTCGAATAAATATCCTAAGATAGATGATGTCACGGAAGTCTACCTTTGGCATTGTAGGCTAGGTCATATTAACAAGAACAGAATGAACAAGTTGATCCAAGAGAAAATTCTCGAAGTCAATGATTGCGAATCATTGCCTACCTATGAGTCTTGTCTTCTTGGTAAGATGACTAAGTTACCTTTTACTGAAAAAGATGAACGACCCAGTGATGTTCTAGGTCTAATACATACTAATATATGCGGATCCATGAATACATATGCTAGAGATGGATATCACTATTTCATTACGTTCACAGATGACCTATCTAGGTATTGGTACGTCTACTTGATGAAACACAAGTTAGAATCATTTGAAATGTTCAAACGATTCTGTAATGAGGTAGATAAATAAACTGAAAAGAATATTAAAACTCTTTGATCTGATCGAGAAGGTGAATACCTCTCCAGCGAGTTTCTGACATATCTAGGAGAAAATAGGATTTTCTCATAATGGACCCCTTTTGGGATGTCACAGAATAATGGTATGTCGAAAAGAAAGAATTGAATCCTATTGGATATAGTTCGGTCCATGATGGGCTTTGCTAGTCTGTCGATCTTCTTTTAGGGATATGTACTCGAGTCGGCTTGCTATGTACTTAATAGGATTTCAAGTTAGTCTGTGAGCAAAACACCATATGAGATATGGACAGAACGTAAGTCGGTTCTCTCACACCTTAGGATCTGGGGTTGTCCAGCTTATGTCAAGCATTTAATAATAGATAAGCTCGGATTTAGGTTTGACAAGTATATTTCTATAGGATATTTAAAAGAAACTAAGGGATATTTATTTACCTTGCTGATAAATAAAAGATGTTCATCAGTCTTAAGCAATTTTTTTAGAAAAGAAGTTCCTTGGTGAAGGAACTAATGCCTCTAAGGTTGAACTTGATGAAGTTTGACAGGTAGATGAACTGACACAATCTAGTGAACCTACAGAACATGATTTGATTGGATCAAATCCTAAGCCCATTGTAGATACACCATTAAGGAGATATGATAGATTACCACGTCAGTCAGATAGATACTATGATTTTTTAGTCTGAGATGGCGATCCTATTAAACTCAATGAGAATAATGAGGATCCAATCACCTATATGGATGCAATGTAGAGATCCAACTCGATAAGTGGCTTGAAGCCATGAAATTCGAAATAGAGTCCATGAAGGTCAATAACGTATGGATATTAGTTGATCCATCTGAAAGGATAAAATTCATAAGGTGTAAGTTAGAGACTTATAAGTCTGTCTGGTTGCAAGGGGTATCATCAATGTTATGGTATTGACTATGATGAGATATTTTCTCCTGTGACAATGTTCAAATCTATTTGGATTATGCTTGTGATAGTGGTACATCTGGATTATGAAATCTGACAAATAAATGTGAAAATGATTTTCTTAAATAGAGAGCTGGAAAATGAGGTGTACATGATACAACCTTAAGGGTTCACATCTATAGATGAGTCTAAGGTATACAAGCTTAGAGATCTATTTATGGATTGAAGCAGGCATCCAGGAGTTGGAACATATGTTTTGATAAGCTGATCAGAACGTATGGCTTTGTTAGGAATGGAGAAGAACCCTATATCTACAAGTGGACAAACAGTTATGTAGTTGTATTTCTTCTTTTGTATGTCGATAATATTTCTTAATCAAAATGATGTCCCAACATTAGAGGGAATAAAAGTTTGGCTGTCATCTCAATTTTTATTAAGAACTTGGAAGAAGTATCCTACATCCTTAGGATAAAGATCTATTGAGATAGATCGAAGAGATTATTTGGATTATCCCAGTCTACATACATCGATATCGTGCTGAAAAAGTTTGGCACAAAGAATTTCAAGAAATGCTATCTTCCGATAGGCTATAAAATTTTCTTTCGAAGAGGATTGTCCGACAATCCCTTAAGAAAGAAAGCATAAGAATAAGATTTCATATGCTTTGACAATGGGATCTATCATATATGCTATGACATGTATGAGATCGGATATTATCTACTCACTAGGGATAGTGAGTAGGTATCAGTCTGATCCGAAAGAGAACTACTAAAAGGTTGTAAAAATCATCCTCAAGTATTTGAGAAATACTAAGAACCAGTGACTCATTTATGGAGAATCTGACTGAAAATTTATGGGGTATACAGACTCCAGCTTTCAGTTCGATCACGACGATAGTAAGAGTGTGTCAGAATTTGTATTTATTCTGAATGATGGAGCAATCTATTAGAAAAGTTTCAAACACAGTTTGTGAGGCAGAGTATGTCGTGGCATCCAATACTACGAAGAAGTTGTATGGTTGCAAATGTTCGTTGGTAAGCTCGGAGTGGCACCCTCCATCGATGGTCCAGTCTTGCTCTACTGCGATAGTACTGAAGCCATTGCTCAAGCGAAAGAATCAAAATTTTATCAGTGCACCAAGCACATACTGCGTCGCTACCACCTGATCTGAAAAATCATGGATCGAAGTGAATCAACCTTCAGAAGATCGACAGAAAGAAGAATCTGATTGATCTATTTACTAAAGCCTCAGCGTTAAAGAGTTCGATGATCATAATTTGGAGATGGGTATACGATACTATACTGATGACTTTAGTCCAAGTGAAAGTCATTAAAAATTATGTCTCAAAGTCAATTATCAGTCTATTGATGATTGAGCTCATTTTGTAATTGTATATAATTTTTAATAATAAAAGTTATTTAGCTTTATTCATTATAAGTTTTTGTACAACTTCTATATGAACTCCTGTATTGTGATGAAATTTTAGAATTATTTTAAATTATAAAAGAAGATTTATCATTTAGTCTTTAAACTAGTTCGCAACCAAATGATACACTATTATAAGGATGATAGCGAGATCAAGTATAGATCATTGTGTACCATATGGGTTGGTTATTCTCTTAACCAAAGAGTGTGGGACTCTGGTATAGCATATAGATGAAATGCAGGAGTATATTTGCACCGAACGTGACCAACTACGAAGTACTCTGCTGTCAAGAGTAGCTCGCTAAGGGTATGGATATAAGTGTTTCTCTGACCTGAGATCACCATGGTAACTTGCAAGCAACTCATCATGCTTTGGTGTTGGACTATCTAAATTTTTAGTTCAATGACGGAAGATTTCTGGGCATAGTCAAGTACTTGTTAAGTTGGTATGTGAGTCAAGATGGGATTGATCTCTCCGAATTTAGAATTTAATGCATCACTGTATTTCAATTTAGTAAAATTTGGACCAGGATAATTCATGTAATGGATTTGAAAGATTGAGATACAATGTGGTTGACTATTCCAGAGTTGAATTAGGGTCATCTTAAGCATTAGGGTCAAAGGGATGAATTATATGATAGCCATACATCAATAGATTTTTGAATGTTGCTTTGCGATCATTCGACCTATCCGAACGTCGGGCCTATTGCTAGATGGTTACATCGATTAGTTCACAAATATTGCTCCTGTGCTATCGACTTAAGTTCGAACCTATGGGTCATACTCAAAAAAATTTCTATCTGATCATGTGGCTATCAATGATTGAGAATCATTCTAGGATAAATTATCAATTTAATTGATAATTAACCTAATATAAAAGTTGAAATGAATTAATTCACTAACGGTTAGTGAATTAAAGAAAGATTGATAAGCAATTAGATTGCTAATTAAGCTCAATTTGATTGAGTAATATGATTTGATTTAAGTCTAATTGAATTAGATTCGATCAGATTGACCTAATTACTAAGGGTGATTGATTTCTGAGTTGATCAAAATTGAACTCGATTAAATTCTGATTTAATCAAATTTGGAACCTAATTGGATTGGATTCAAGTTATTCAATTGGGTATAACCTAATTTGATTAGGTTGGAGACTTACTGGATAAAATCTAAGAGTCCAAATCAGCTTGGACTTCTCCCTACTACCGACCACCTTGTGCGCACGCTCACTTCCCAATGCAAATTCAGATTTGTGTGAGAAATATGCACACCAAAAGCCTTTTGTTGCCCACTCTCAAAGCTCCTTAGATGAGAATCAAATCTAGTTTGATTTAAATTCAAGTTGGACATGGATTTCACTTGAAATTGGACTCTTATCTAAGTTCGAATTTGATTCGAACTTCATCCTTATCTTTCCATCCACACCATCTATAAAAAGCTCTGATTTTTGTACAACAAAGATGAGATCTAATTCATCATGAGTTAGGGTTTTTGGGTGTGAGGTCTTGGGGTGGGCAGCCATCTTTGGCGTGTAAGCATAAAGGAGTTCTTCCTCCTCTTGGGTGAGCGAAAATCTAGATCAGATTTAAGATTTTTTGGTGAGGAAAAAATAAAGAGAGAAAAAAAGTTCTCTTCTATCTTTTCCACCACCACATCCTCCTTCTCTGTCTTCAGATTTGGAGGAGTCCGGAAGATCCGAAGAGAGGAGCAGATATGCCATCACCAAGTTTTTGCGTGAACTAACATTCTCAAGGAGATCGATCAGCGCAGAACTTTGAGTGGACCAACCATAGAGGCCGGACACCCTGTGCGGCTATGAGCATCCTTTGAGTCCTTGTGATTCAAATGCGAAGACCTTCTACCCATGCTCAGATATCAAGTTCTGAACTGGATCTGTATGTAGATGTGATCTACTAGTGCATGTTTAGATGAGATCTTACATGCTGATTTTATTTTCAGATCCTTGTTTACATATATGTCATGTTATAGATCCTAAGATAGGTGTTAAGATTAGATCTTAAGCATATTTTATAGATTAAATTATTTAATCTGATTTATTTCACTGCATAAAATTTTAAAATATATGCTATGTGCTTACCGGTTTTTCTTCAGAAAAGTGCCCAACTAAATACTCAATAGTAAATTCTTTAAAATGAATGTCAAATTAGAACAATCTCCAAATAGCCTCATATGCCGATAAGTATCTGCAATCAAGAAAAGTCTTGATTTCATCAACTTCTTCATAACTTCATTCTCCAGTATCGTTGTTGACTGATACATTTTCTATGACCATGGCTCTTATTCTGTCAATATCTTTATTAACATATTTGAATAAATATTTGATCATCCTTGATTTGTTGCACCATTCAATATTTATATGCGCTTGATATCGCATTATCAAATCTAAATTATATGGAACAACAAATCGCTTATTAAGCTTGATTCCATTTTTAGTGGCATATCGTCCATCATTTCTCCTCCTATAAGTAGCAAATCCATTCTCATCTATTACTGTCTGTTCTTGAAATTTTTTTGAAAAATATTTTGAATAATATCCTTTGATCATGCATGATGATTTTGGATTGTCGAATCCACATAGACTGTGAATCATAAACTTTACTACACATTCATATCCAATAGGATTGACAACTTTATCGGATAATTCACACATATTATTGAATCAATATGTTTAGTACACATTCATATAAGTATATGTTTAGTTGCTATTTATTTATTATTGATTATTTTACTATTTTAATATATTTAGTCATTATTTATTTAACTATAAATATTCATATTTTAAATAATAATTATTACATTAAATACATCATCATGGTTTAATTATAGCATAAATGAAATAGGCATGAATTATATATTTTTAAGATATTATTTAATTATAACATATTATCTAAAAAATTTATTATATAACATATTATCTAATGAAATATTTATTATATAAAATAATATCTAAAAAATTTATTATTTAACATCATTATATTTATTTATTATTTATTTGATTATAAATATTTAAATTTTAAAAATAAATTGAAATAAAATCAGCTTCCGCATAATATTTCTGTAGGAATCTTTGTATAATAAAAGGGCACATCGAACATCTATGCTTAACGAGCGCATAGATATTCTATGCATCTATACTTTTAAAAACCACCCACTCCTCTCTCTCTCTCTCCCTTTCTTGAATCTTCTCGCCGCTCAAACCCTCTCACCCTCTCCAGAAGCTTCCCCCGCTCTCTCTCCCCCTCCTTCCCACCTGATGACCACCCACCTCCACCACTTCTCTCCCCAACTCTCACCTCCGACACTTCTCCCCACTACCGCATCCCCGCCACTCATCTTTCTCCCAACCGTCGTCTCTCACTCTATTGAAACCTTTAGCACTCAAACCCTCTCCCCCTCTCTAGAAGCTTTCCCATCCCACCCCCTCCCCCCACCCAGGCCACCTCGCCGCTTCTCCCCCCGACCCTCATCTTCGATGCTCCGCCGCGCACCAGATCTGCATGCGGTGCTCACCACCGGCTGGATCCCGTCACTATAGATCGATTCCACCGATAGCAGGATCCACACAGATAGCTCTGGAGTCGACAGCTAGCGATCTATCCCTTACTCCACGATGAGGAAGCTCACCATCCACAACATGCCTCAGTGCTGGCTTCTTATCTCGTACTATCTGATGCCCTATTCCTACCCTATTCCCGTGGGTTCAAGCACCCCCCAATTGGCCCCTCCTTTTTCTTCCGTTCTATCCTCAACCCTCTGTTCACCTTCTCCCAACCCTCACTCCATCTTTCCAATCTCCGCCACACAAACCCTAACTCCAATCCCAACCCTAACCTAGAACCTCTACATCCCCACCCCCCCACCCCCACCCACATGGATGAAATCCTAACCCTAACACTCACCCCAATCCCATCGCACTCTCCCCACACTCCCTGCCTCCTATGCCATCCCGGTTCAAAAACCATAAGCCCACCGTCACCTCCTCCACCATCTACACCACCGCCGTTCAAACCTAATCCTAACCTAGAGCCCAACCAAAGCCCTTAGGACCTCCTAACCCAATCCCTAAGACTAATCCGAACCTGAACCCGAACCCAAACCAATCCTAAGATCATGATCTATTCTGGTCTGGCCCAACGCCAATCTCAAACCCAGTCCAAATCCTAAGGATGACTCTAACCCAATCCCTAATGCTAACCCGAATCTAATCCTAACCCTAAGATCCTGACACAATCTAGTCTGACCCAAACCCAATCTAGGACCCAACCTAAATTCTAATGCAAATCTTGAGCCTAGGTCGAACCCATATCCTAAGACCAACTGAACGTTCACCCAATACTATTCCTATTTGAGTTGTGCTAGCCCCAGTTCGATCATCCAAGCTAACCTAAACCCACAAAACAATCTAACCCAATCCCTCAGCCTAACCGAACCCAATCCTGATTAGATCCTATCCCAATTTGAGTTGGCCCAACCCCAATATAAAACCTAATCCAAACCCTCAGATTGACCCACATCCCAATGCTGATCTTAAGTCTAACCTAAACCTAGACCCAATCCTAAAATCCTGATCTATTTTGGTTTGGCCCAATCATAATCTCAAACCTAAATCAAAACCCCAAGGCCAGCCCAAACCCAATCTGTGAGGCTAAGCCAAACCTAACCCTAATCCCAAGATTCTAACCCAATCTGGCTTGACCGAACCCCAATCCAAAACCCAACCAAACCCTAATGCTAAGCTTGAGCCCAAATCGAACTGAGGTCCTAAGGCTAATCCGAACTTTGACCCAACCTTGTTCCAAGCTGGTTAGGCTAGGCCCAATCCAGCCACACAGACTAACCAAAACCCAAAAGACCAAGCGAACCCAATCTCTCAGACCTACCCGAACCTAATCTAATTAGATCCCATCCCAACCTAGGTGGCCCAACCCTAATCTGAAACCTAACCCAAACCCCCAGGCTAACCCAAACCTCAATGCTAACCCTAAGCCTAACTCAAACCTGAACCTTAAGGCTAACCCAACCCCAATGCTAATCTAAGCCTAACCCGAACCCAAACCCTAAGACTAACCCAAATCTAGACCAATCCTCAGATTCTATCACAATTTGGGTTGGTCCAACCCAAATCTAGAATCAAACCCAAATCTAGGCTGCCCCAAACCAAAAAATAAAAAATAAAAGTTTTAAACTCAAACCCATCAACCCGATAGCCCAACCATTCAACACCCAAATCTGAAATAGTAACTTCTTGCTATTGGATCCATTGCCCATCCAAAACCTGATTCGGGAGCTGCTGAACCTCAGCAGTAACCATCCCATCCTGATACCTCTATTTTCTTTTTTTTCCTCCTTCACACCGCTGTGAAAAGTAACCTAAAACACTTTCCACAGCAATTTTGAGGAATGGAAGGCTGCTCATGCAGCAACCTTCTCAAATGGCAATCAACAGTGGCCACATATCCACGTTGATCGCCATAACCCATCCTCACATGATAAATACGGGAGTAGGAATGCCACCAAAGGATGCAGCAACCCCCCATAGCTCTGATGGAAAAAGACAATCTTTTCTCAAGTTGGACCGCAATGCTCCCTTCCTTAGATGATGCACCCAGAGGAATGGATGGCTACAATACATTGCAACAACCACCCCATACACAGCTGATGAGTTGGTAATAAGGGAGAAACCCAGTCAAGCAAAGGTCTAGGTACAATCAAAAAAACTCACCTGAAAATTCGATCTTCCAATGTCTGTTGCTGACCATCCAAAGGGGGTATTTATAATCCCCTTCTCCCTTACCGACTGTCCATGCTCATATATTTAATCTACTCCTTTGACCGATCAAAATAGATCAAGTGGCAGCACTGACTCCCTGTCTAATCTATAGAGCTATCTATTATCCAGCAGTTCAAAAGATCATTCCTCCCGACCACCTTCTGACTAATAGTCAGAAGGAATGACCAGGGATTACTCTATTCAGGACAGTCCCATCTGGAGATCTTATCTCCTTTCCTCTTAAATGAAGATCTCTGCCAGGAATCAAATGGATGCAGCGCACGTGTTTTTTTTCTTTTTAAATTCATAATATATGCAGGAGTCTGTGTTCAGCTGCAGAGAGGAATGCTGCGGTCCATTGGATGCACGACACATGTCCTTTTATTCCTTATCATATTAATGTATATTTTTTTTTGGCTTCATCTCAGAGTTCAGCTGGGTTTAGCTGAAAGGATGTGTGTATTTTTTTGATTCTTCACTGAAATGGTTTCAACTGGGTTGATTGATTTTTTTTTTACCTTCTTTATCGAAAAGGGTTGAACTGGATTCAGATGAAAGAATGTCTACTGGCCATCATATGTACAACACGTGACAGCACGGATGTGCAACATTTGCCGCAATGGGAATGCACTAAGTTCTCCTTTAATATAATTGTATAGATGATTGAGAAAAAAGACCCAAAGGTTTTGTTTACACTTTACATGCATATTTGAATGGTCATTTATTGATGAAAACTTCAGGATCATCATGCATGTTGAAATGATTCATTGTTGTTCATGTAATACATGTAATATTAATATCCATACAATTTGGAAACAATGATGACTGTATCTTCTTTCATTTAAATTGGTTGATGTTTATGTTGATATATGCCTATATAATATGATAATGCTTAAGATATCCATGTTTTGTTAAATGCTTTGCAGTCAGGAAAACTGGCCTCCTTTTACCCCCTTTTTTAATCTTCTGGCAGACATGTCCTCGATGCTGTGATAATCTAATTCCATTTTCATTGTGTAGATGCAGTGTAACTCGTTGAAAAATTATAGCTGAAATTCCATAGGAAAAAAAAATGTTATAGCTGGAGAAGGATATATGGAATGTCCTCTGAGACAAAATCCCGCGAATGTTTTATGCTTTGGTGATTGATGGTTGAATCAAGATGGTGGATATTGTGACAATGGTTTTAACGTTCTGCTTTCAGAATACCTGAAACTTGAAACTCTAAAATCAATTTTTTGTTTTTCACAATCATCTAATTTTTTTTGCCCCCAGAGAACACGTCAATCTATTTTTATTTTTCCAAAATCGATGATGATGGGTTACTCTTTTTGCTTAATTTCTTATTTATCGTAACAAATATTTCTGTCTATTGATTAAAAGCCACCTCATCCAGTTTAATAGGAATGATATGCCCCAAACAAAGGCATCACGCTCCAATTTCCAATAAGGAAGCAACTAACTTGGAGCAAAAATCATATGGGGCGAGCATTAGAGCAAGAAATTTGAGAGACGCTTCTTATTTTGTCATTTTTCTTTTCGTACCTATCTTAAAGTAGAAATCCAAAAGAACTTCCTTTGTTAATAGAGTCATTAGTCTTATGATTAAAAAAATATGGATTCTAATCTTTCTTATTTTTAGAACATATATTTTATCTATACATACTACGTGATCAAATGATTCACATAACATAAATTAATTTTTAAGCAAGTCAATATATATCTCTAAGTAAATCGATATATAATTTTTATTATATGAATTTTACTACTATATAGTACATGACTGAGTGGTATATATTTAGTAAATTAATCATCTAATAATCCAAAATACATTTTCAAATAAATGATATATAGCTTCTGAAACGTCATATTTATCGATATATACTATATGGACGGGTGACAGATACTCGTCGACTTCTTAATATATATTGTAAATATTTTGATATACATATCAGCAATGATTCAACAACACCTTCAAATAAAAATCATATTCTATATTTGGATTTACCTAGATGCGTATATTAGAATATTATGAGGTATATATCAAAAAAAATTGTAGTCTGTATTACGAAGTCGATAAATATATATTATCGGTCATACAGTATGTATTAGTGAATATGATATTTTCAAAATGATGTATTAACTTATTTGGAGATCTGTATTGAATTACTAATAACAATTTGCTAAATATTTATTATCTAGCCACATAGACTATATATTAATTTATCTAGAGATGTACATTGACTTGCTTGATAATTAATTTGTTTGATATATATTACTTGATCATGTAATATATATCAATAAAAAATATATATTTTAAAAATAAAAAAATATTATTTTTTTTAAAAAAAATTAGAATTAATGGATTTATTAGCTTAAGAAACTTTTGACTTTTAGGCTTTTGTTTTAAGATGGGCACTAAAAAAATGTGCTAGCATTGCCAAATGCTTCTCTAAGGACCAAAAATCAGTTGATGGATATTTTGAAACTGTGGGTGTATCGTATGGTTGACATGGCAAATTCTAGAATACCTGGCAATGATGACACAAGGGATGCAATAATTATCATTTAACTTCCAAGATAATGCTTTGTGGCGTTGTAAAGTTAAAATGGCTGTTGTTTTAAGACATGCTGCGTATTCTAATAGATTCATTCTTTTTGTACTGCATGTTTTTATGTTTTTTTATCTATACTATTGTAATGTAAATTCGTCTGAAACTTCGTTAAATCACTCAGTCCCGGAGGGCTATACTTAAGCCGTTTCTTGGGTGTACACCAACTACAACTGAAGTGCATGTGTTGGACATTAGATCACAAACCATCCAAACGTTTTGTCATGTCAGCATTTTAGAAAAAAAACTCAAAATTTTTCTTTCCTCTAAAATTTTCTAAAGTCTTTATAAAGTGTTTAGTCCTATATTAAAAAGAGATAATTATTTTTTAATATTTATAAACCATCTTCTTTTGCTTATCTTTCCTTGGGAGTCTTTGGGGAGGTGGATTTTATATTTCACGACACTTCGCTTGGCTCACACGTGCAATCATGGTGCTGCAGGACATGCACAAAATGATGTTTTATTTTATTTTTTTTATTTTTTATTATATTTTATTTTTATTTATTTTAAATGAAAATTTTTTTTTATGATCAATTGATTCATTCTATTTGACCACTGTCTTCTTCTTTTCATGGTCAAGTGATCATTTACTGCCTTCTTCTTGCGGTCTATAAAAAGCCAAGAATTAGGATGTTTGAAAAATAAATGACATCTCTTTCTCCAAGAGTTTTGTCTTCTATAAATTTTTTTTTCTCTAATATTTTATTATTTTTTCTTTCTATTGTATTTGCTAAATATAAGTAAAGAACTATCAATCCATTCTATGATTGTGCTACAAGAGAGGGTATCTTGGTTGCATCTTAGAATGGATTTTTTGATGATGTCGGCATGAGGATTAAAAATTTATCTTAGGGCAGCATTTAGTATGCTTTTGGATTTTCTTCTTTTGCTTAAATTAACGAAGCAATTCAATTGGATCTTAGATAAGTCAATATTTTGATCTTATCTTTTATAGTACAATTTGAATGCATCTGAACTCTTCTTTCGTGAGATTTACTGTAACATGCCATATATGAATCAAGACGAGGGGAGGGTGGTTGAAGGAGTACACCAACTGCGACCGGAAGTGCATTTGTCAGACCTGAGATAACAACTATTAATTTTTCCTCTAATGTATCCATCTATGTTTTGTCAGACATATTCTCATGCATGTAGCACTGATTTATTTATACGTGAATGATATGGTTCTCATCCGTAGGATATGCTGGCTCAAGAGTTCAGATGCAGCAAGGCACTCCTTATCATTATGGAGAAATTATATTCCACATGGTATGCACTATGTAGCCATCCACACCACCAACAGCAGTCTCCCATTTCTGTATCAATACATCAAAATTGGATGATTGATGAATGGGACTCATGAAACAAATTACTATAATTGGTGCCATGCATGGCCATATGGTGCATGTGGCATAAGATACAATTTTTCAATTATCATTAGGCCTCCAATCACCAGATCTTGCGACAGATTTACTTGATCGAAGTTGGATATGGACTGAAATAGAAGTTTCCTTTATTTCATTTTTTTCTACCGTACTTTCCCTTGGGCTGCTACCGGGGCGTCTAAATTACGGTCCAATTTGGCTCCCAAGTCCCTTCCCTGCGAGTGGAGAGGACAACTCCACAACTCCAACATTTTTTTTATTCCCTTTCCTTTGCAAAAGAAAAGCATAAATCTCTTTCTTTGATATGGATTTTAAGGGTGACTCCATCACGTACATCACGTGTGCTAAGCACTGGTGGATATGAGTCCATCGGCTATTAATAACTAGTGGTGACAGGTGGTCCACTTGTGTCATACCACATATCAGTCCAAGTCATAGTGTATCATCGGATAATTACATCCTCCACCACGTGCATCATGTGATCCCATATCACGCCAATCATCGAGATGCATTCCCCCTGTCCGTTTCTCATGCGATTGTCTCGATGGTTGATGCAATCTTGGTGATTGATATGATGATACACGGCAATATCTGTACACGTGATGCACGATATCATTTCTTGGATTATTAGCTTCTTACTGAGCGAAGAAGATCCTGTGTTTTAATAATGTTTGTTACAAATGACGAGGATTAGGATGACGCCACCAGGCTGGCGGTATCACTATGCATGACCCAGGATGACCTTGACATATTCTATTGTTCTTCCCCCATGCGAAACGCCATTTAAGCATGTTTCTGGCGCTATGTGATTAGCCTTTTTTGTCTTTTTGGTTTACGGTAAGCACTAAACTAATGCCATTCAACAGCAAGCAAAGAAATTAGAGGATGGGGGTAGGATCAGCAGGTGGGCCTCTAGATCCACTGCCATCAAAGGGATGCACGTTCTCTACCACATCTGACTAGCCAGAATCTTCTGGATCTTTGAGGGGTATAGCCAGCCGTTGAGACTCATCTTGGAAAGGGCTATGATTTAGGCCACTGAAATCATCCAGCGCTGTCAAAAAATTTTGATAGCTCAGAATATTTGAGACATCCCTTGCACCTTTGGAGCGGCATGAACCATATTTTTCATCTGAAAATCGCCGCATCAGAGTTATTTGAAGATTAACTTTGATGGTGGTATAATTAGCAGGGATTACAGAGAGAACACGAGCTTTATAATCCGAGTCATGGATCCGGATTTGTTGTAGTAGATGGTGCAGTAGCTTTTGACATCACTATCCCAAGACAGAACTGAGCATTGACATATTTTGGGAGCCCATTTCCTTATGTTAGAAGGTGACTCTACTACCATCACCAGCTAGATTGAGGCATAGCACAAAAATATCGATGTCCACTCATTTTTATAGAATATTTGGCAGATGGCGAGGGAGGAGACATCATTCGTTGCTTGGCATGTTTTTTGCAAGACGATGGGGTTGCTAACTAAGGAGCATCTTATGTCGCCAACCACTCTACCAATGTGGTTTGGATTGATTTTGTAGGTGTTCCAATGACTCGCAAGGGATATCATCTTTTGTAATTTTTTTAAATATATTAGTATTAGGATGGTGTGAATGATCTATTTTATTAAAAAAAATAGGAGATCCATCATTATTCTATTAGAATATTATGTGGGGATTCCACAATTTGGTGATGGAAAATTACTATGATATTATGACATCTGATTCATAAATAACAGGGCAACCGTACATATGGGTTGCCTTAGAATTTTCGTATAGTTGAGCCAAGGAACAATGTGAGCCAAACCCACAAACATAAACCTCAATGGATTTAGGCCTAAGTTACAAAGACACCCAAATTAGCGGGACGCTGAGGACGCACCGGGTCGACGTTGGAGCCGTGGCGATCGAGTCTACACTTGCATTTAGAAGATGCTATTCATTCATAGAACTTTTATCTAACAAAATATACGTTTATTACGCCGAAGTCATTTATATTAGCAAGGAAGAAAAAAGCAATTTGTACTTCTTTCATAGAAATAAGAGATGCCTGGCAATAAGTTTGGGAAATGCTCAAAACTTAATCTTCCCCTCAAAATAATTGTTTATACCGTTGTCATATCAAGTGACCCGAGAAAGCTTTGCGGGAACTACGGAATAGTTTGGATATAATAATATAATAATAATGATAACACTACCACCAACTCCTCTTGCCATGTGGCAAATCAATAGCTTTTCTTATATAATATAGTGGGGCCTCCGGGCCTCTATATTTTCCCGTCATTCCGACGATTTAAACAAGTTTGGTGCGGGTCTGCGTCAGCCTGGACCCGGTCGCAACCGGTTAAGCCATGGTCATGTCATTCACTTCACTCACGCGTTTTGCCTCTCACCGCTCGTGAAGAGGAATCCGGGTTGTTGGGTACCTGACTCGGTCCAAATTAAGACATTGCTTTCTCAGCTAAACGCATTAAAGTTGTCATCCATGTAACGCGCTTTACATCCAGACCACAAGCTGGATCCAGTCATCTCGCTGTTTGAGAAGGCATGTCCGCTTGCTTGCCTGCAATTGCGCTTCTTGACTCTGCCAAAAGAACATGGCGATAGGGTTAAAATGAGAGTCAGCATCGTGTGAAATTAAATTCTCACCCTTAGTGCCATTCAAAATCTAACGGCGAATTCGAGCTATATCAGTAAAAAAAAACTCATACTATCTAAATTACAATTTGATATAGTCAAATAATTATATATATCATAATAATGTGTTTCCAAGATTCTTGTGGATCTATTGGAGTTGGATATGGATTGGAAAATAATCCAACACCCACCTTTCGTATCAGTTTTGATCATGCAAGTTGCAATGAGTATGATTTACTTAGTAACCTAACACAAGAATGTATGCATATATATATATATATATATATATGTTTGTGTGTGTTTGCAAAAGTGCAAGTGGTTTTGACCTAGCTCTCAATATAATTTGTTATATATATAAAATTTATATGTATGTATATATATTACTTGTTTTGAAGAATACTTGTTTTGTCTTATTTGTGAGTCTCAAAAATAAGCATTGAATTATATAAATATATTGTTCTATGTGAAAATGGTAATAATGGAATGGCCTTCAAGAGGCGGGTTTAGACCAATCGAGCTGCTAAGAATTTGTTTGAGCTTGGCTCAACTATGAAACGAGCCGAGCTCAAATACAGTCAACGCTCGACTTGTGTTGAGTTTCAACACTGGTATTAGATAAGCCAAGCTGAAAAGCATTTCTGAGTTTGGTGCATGATCGGTTTGAACACCTGCATTGGAAGTGGAAAAGCTTTGCTTAGCTCGACTAAAGCCTACTTAAAGCTTAATCAAGCTAAGCTTGAGCAAATTATCTTTATATTGACTCGAGTCTAAGCTGATTCATGCAAGTTCGTAGAGTTTTCGAGTGGAGTCCCATTGACTCGATAGCTTAGAATCTAATCAAATCTGTTTAGACTGGATTTTACTATGAATGTACTCGTTACCTACAACCTACTTTATTGGAAACTGTTGCGGATCACACTTCGGCCTCGATCAATTGTATCCTCAGCACCACACGGAATCGAACTCTATTAGGTATAAGTTATAAAACCAAAACAATATCCGCCGGGAATGCATGCGCAATAGCTCAAATCTCGATTTTGACCGAGGTAACCATACCTCATCCCCCGACAGAACTCACTCCTATCTCTGATTTCAAAACCTCCAAATAAAGAAGAATATCTCCATTTCAATCATGTCCCAAATGAAAATAATTTTCGTGAGACTTAATCTTTACGTGATATCTGTAAGCCAGCTGAACTCCAGGATGCGTACGACTCTGATTTCTCTACTATAAATAGAGAGATTTGGGGATCCCAAAAGAAACTTTCAACTCTATTCTTTTTTTCTCGTTGTTCTCCATCTTTTAATTTGAATGTCGGAAAATTTTTGTTGAGAAAAACTCCCGATAAAAAATACTTTTAAGTTTCTAAACTAGAACTCAAATATCACCTACGTGCAACTCATCACCTCGGCTGTCCGATTTGAAGTGCAGGAGCTGGGGAGCAACAGAAACCATCCATAGAAGTGCAAGCTTTAACCAATTTTGTTCTTTAATATTCAGAATCAAGATGGAAGGAAGTCCAGCTGGATCACGGTATTATTCGAACTCAGGCCATGTGTGTCAAATACTGGGTGATTTTACCAAGTAAACCACATGGTTTCTACCAAAAAAGGCAAACCACATGGTATAACAAAAATATTTTAGTAACTCATATATCTAACTTGAAAAGTCACTTAAGTGGTGTTTCGTGTTCTAATTGATCCCCCTAATTTGCGTCACGAAATGTGCCATGTGATGAAGCAAAATCAACGATGAAAAACTATTAACTTTCTAAGTTACATTTTTGAATCACCATAAATGCATAATTAATAACCTTAGGCCCCTCGAATATGTTTATTTTAACAAAAATATAGAGTATATCTTTTATACGAAATCACCTAGATCACGCATCCCATCATTCATCCATTTGTACAAATCTCAAAATAACTAGTGGCTGATCAAATGGTGGATTCACGTAAAGGAAGAAAAACTTATCTTTCGTGCAAAAAATACAACCTTTTTCAAGAATTACATTCCATGGATATGGTTTGTATCTTTCGTGAAAGATTTTTTCCTTCGCATGAATCTATCATGGGATCATCCATCCATTCCTTTTTAACACAAAACTTTTATTACTTGCATTAGTCTTGGAGGACATTTAGTATAGAATGATCCATCTAAGATCAAAATAAGATAAATAGAAATGATAAGATTACTATATTTTGTTACACCATGATGATTTTATATGGCAATGATCTTAAATTATCTTCACTCCTCAAATCACCCTCGAACTCAATGATGAGATATCCATCCTTGAAGTTAAAAATCCAAAATCATTCCTAGATAGTGATCTTGAGTGAAATATAAGGACAAAAATATCTCTCAATCTAGCAAAAGAATTGATACATCAATATATCGTTGATATATTTTATCAATATTGTATTTCTAATATTATATTATATTTGATATTATGTATTATATTTTTAATATATATTATATTATAATATATTATTAATTATATTATTATCATATTATGATTCAATGATAATTTTAACTTCGAGTAAAAATATCTTATTATACTTTATATTTATATAATAAAAATATATAATGCATTACTTCTATTTTTTTTATTTTTCTAATCAAAATAAAAATTTACACTAATAAATAATATATCATAAGTATAATAAAAATATAAATTGTATAATAATAATTAATATATTTTTATATGATTAATAATTTATAGGACTAGTAAACATATTTTTATAGAATCTTTTAATTATTAATATATTAATAAATATATTAATATTTTATTTATAATATATTATATATGAGTAATAAATTTATTTTTATGAAATATATTACGGATAATTTTAGTATCATATAATCAGTGATTTTGGATTTTTATAAAATATTAAAAAAATTATTTATGTATATCTAAAAATTTTTAATCATGAAATTATGACCTACCAAATATAAAGTTCATGGATCATCGATGCTCCGATGATCTTTAGATCATTATGGTAATTCCACGTGGATCACGAAACGCTACGTTGTATTATTATTTAAATTAGCCAGGCCCGGAAGTTTCCACGGTCAAGGTCCGGTGGGAAACAATCAACGAAGAAGCGACGGCTTTCCTTAGCACCACCCAGAGCCGGCCCGGAAACTCTCTAGGATTCCGTGAAGCACATGGTTTTAAATTCTGTCCCCTTCCAACGCCCACCCATCCTCCGTGTATATAGGGGAACCCCTCGCCTTCCTCTCCTCGCCCAACGAATCCCCGCCTCAAACATCACCCGTCCTTCTCGTCTTCATTGCCAATCCCTCTCCTAAACTAGCTCTTATGGGCTTCCCTCTGGGCGGTTGCTATGTGGCCGTGCCAGAAACGCTGATCCTGCTGCTCAAATTCCTTGACTACCTACGGTTCGTCGTCTGCTTAATCCTATTCTACCTCGGCCTCTACCCATCCTCAGTTCCTCCCACTCCATACAGAGATCCTGAATTCGATCCCACGCCGGCTTCGGATGCTCTGGGTCCGGTCACCACCACATCGATCAAGGCTCGGCTGCCGGCGGTGGAATTCGTGAGCTTTGTCGAGAGATCGGCGGGGCGATGCAGGGAATCCAAGTGCGTGGTTTGCTTGGAGAATTTGGCGGCCGGGGATGAGGTTAGAGAGCTGGGCAACTGTCGGCATGCGTTCCACAAGGGTGCATCGACCGGTGGGTGGACGTCGGCCAGGTGACCTGCCCGCTGTGCAGAGCCCAGCTGCTGCCGTGCAAGGGAAGGTTAGCCAGAGCTTGGCTGCTTAATTTTTGGGCAAGGATTTGGTGAAGTGCCATGGCTTGGGACCATGGCAATTAGCTGGGCTATGTGAAGCTGGGATGGGGAGTTGATCTAGGCATTGGGCCTGCTTTTATCCGGAGCGCAGCTCAGATTTAGGCTGTCATGCAAGAGGCTACAAAGGAGGCCTGACCTGTTTTTAAGTAGCAGTTAGAGGGCCTCACCTCCATGCTTTGGAGGTAGATTCTTGTCAAAGATATTATTATTATTATTATTGTTTGCATGTATGACTTAAGAAAATATTTGTATATATTATATCATGATAATTACGAGTTAGTTGTGTATTCAAGTATACAAACTTTCGAAGGAAAATTTTAAATTAAATTGGATTTAATCTGTTGGAGGGTTTTTGTTTCTTTTTCATTTTTCTTGACTAACCGTGGGAACCGTTATCTGGTGTTGAATATTGAACCTCTTATTAGCACAAGCGCAGATGAGAAAAGTGCAAATCAGCTTAGCACAAACACCACTGGGCTAGAATTGTCGTTTTTTAATAAAATCATAGTGATTAACACTATACATCATTGGGTTCCTTATTATCTGTATCTTTTGCAAAAATCCACCATTATATTGGATGAACCAAAGTAATTTGAATCCTATAGACACACATTGGATTTGACTTGTATAATGTGATAGCAATTAGAATCTGGCATGGATCAACCACGAAACTCTTCATTTCGGCCAATCAGTTTCCACCACATGGCCATCTTGAGGGTATGCGAAAAAATTCAAATCTCCCTCCCCTCGATGACAACTAGTCCATAACAGTAGAATGGTCTCTCTAATCGGAAGATGCATATCTCACCAAATCACAATAAATTTCGAATGTGCAAATGGTTATCTCCAATCTCCTTCATGCATTTTTTGATGCGACGATCTCTGACCTTCACCTATATATACTCTTCTCCGATGCCCTCCAGATAAGTCTTCTGAAGTCTTCCAAAGCTTAAGTTTTTCCAAGTACCCGCAAATCCTTGGAAGCCCTCGGACGTTCGACTGAGCCTTTGGAGAAACCTTTGAGCCATTGAGTCCCTAACTCGTATGCTCAAAGAACCCCTGTTAGTTAAGATCCACACAAGAGCCTCTCATAGTTCTAGGCTAAGTAATGTTCCAGATGGACTAAATCTCTTTTGGACTTACTGAGCTCTTCTCCTTCCTCTCTTATACAAACTCTGACTTCCCACTTATTTTCACTACCTTCTTGATCTTCATCTTCTTCCACTACTACTTCTTTCAGAACATCCTTTTGTTCCACCAAGGTAGAATGACTTAGGCAATAGAGAGTCCTCTATTAAGAAACCTCTGGCAAGTAGACTTTTTTAATCTATGGTGTTTCAGGGTGCTCTTGGAGGTTGGAGTAGGGATCCGACCTGTTTTGGCTGCCTTGAGATCACTGGCTAGCTTCTAGAATCCCTAAGCCATCTCCCTGGACCTCTTGTTATCAACTCCAACTCATCAGCTTGAGCAAAATTGATCCTTGATGATAACAGATTGGTGCTAGAGGAAGGACCATAGTCCAATTATTAAAGGTTATGCTTAACTACAACTATCATGAAATCCTGAAAGGCTCAAGAAGCACCTGCTACCCACCCCAACCCGCCTATGGCCCAATGAAGAGGCTCTCAAGCTCTCATGGCTACCTCCACGCTCGACTTTTCTTCCATGGCCCTCCTCATATACTATCTCCTCTCAACACAAGTTGACATCCTTGGTGATCAAGAGTGAGTCTTTAATGGATGCTCTTTCGTGCCACTCGAGACACAAGCACCATACATATAAGAGCCGCATCCTTGATGCAAGTCCCTAAAGATTGCCTTGGATGTCGAGCTCTTAAGTCATGCACCTTCGGAGATCAGGATGGTGAGTCCTTAGAGGTCGAGATTGCATGCTGAGCTCCCAGGTTGGCATCTTAATAAATTAAGATGCAAGTCCTTGGAGGGTAATCAAAATCATTCCAAGCTTCCAGGCCAAGCTTACGAGTCACGCATCCCTAGATCTAGATGCGAGTACTTGGAAACGAGTCATACATCACTAAAGATCAGGATGCGACTCTCTGAACACCAAGCTCATAAGTTGAGCTCCCAGGTCATGCATCCCTAGAGATTGGGACACATCCTTGGATGCTGAGCTCTCGAAATGAGCTCCCAGGTTGTTCATCCCTGGATCGGGACGCAACTCCCTAAATGCTGATTGGAGCTATCCTAAGCTTTCAAGCCAAACTCCCTAATTGTGCATCCCTAGAGATCGGGATGCAAGTCCCTAGATACTGAGCTCTCAGGTTGTGCATCCTTAGAGATCGGGATGAGAGTCTCTGGATGCCGAACTCCCATATTGAGCTCCCAAGTAGCACATCCTTGAAGATTAGGATGCAAGTTTTCAGAGGCCGACCAGAGCCATATCAAGCTCCCAAATTATGCATCTTTGGAGATTAGGATGCAAATCCCTAGAAGCCGACCAGAGCCATTCCGAGCTACCAAGTTGTGCTTCCAGGCTATGCTTTCCTATAGATCAGGATGGAAGTTCTTGGAGGTTGCCCTTCCATGCCATTTGAGATGCAAGTACATGCAAGTAGGACAAGAGTTCGTAGAGTGCCGATCAGAGCCATGTCGACTCCTTGGCCAAGCACTCAAGTTGCGCATCTTTGGAGATTAGAATGTGAGTTTCTGAAGGCTGCCCTTTCATGCTATTCAAGATGCTAGTGCCATGCATGTAAGATGTGAGTCCCTGGAGGCCGACCAGAACTTGGCCAAGCTTCTATGCCGAGCACTCCAAGCCAAGCTCTCAAGATAGGCAAGAAAAAAAAACATAAGCATAAAATTCAGTCAACCTCCAATCCTAGTATCAATAAGATGTACCATTAAATTCATGTAAACCTGCTCTCTTGATAAAATCTTTTCTTCTTGTAAAAATTTTCTTTCAAGTTTTGGAGGTTAGGAACTTGGTGCACAAAGCCCACCATAGGCCGGGTGAGTCCCACAATGACAACCAACAAATTTTATCTAGTGCAACTGTTCAAGCCATCCAATATTTTTATAGTTTGAGCATCTCTAGCTCTTAAAGCTTAGACGACCAACCGATCCATATAGATGGATAGCCCGAGCTCTTCTAGCCTACATGTTGAAGTTGTGAAGACTTTCCAACCTACACAAACGGGATGATCGATCACCTTAGGCCACCGTGTTTAAAAGCCTTGGCGAAGCAACCAACCTATATAGGTGGGATGATTTGAACACTTTCGGCTCCATATTGAAGGCTCCACCTTAGGCCCTATGCCTAAAAGCCTTGGCAACCTACCAATCTATACACAATTGGAATGATCTCAATAGTCCCAGCTGCCACGTCGAAGTCTCGAAGACCTTATGACCTACATAGGCGAGACAACCCAATCATTGGTCATCATGCTTATAAAGCCTCGATAAGCTAATTGACTTATACAGGTAGAACAATTCGAACACTTTTAGCTCCTACACCAAAGATCTTTCAACCTACATAGGTGGAATGAACCAAGACCAAGGATGGGGGCCAAGACCATAAAGTCTACTTCAACAATAGTCAAATCTTTGCACCAAAAAGAGTAATCGTTCGATAATACCACACATCAGAATATGACACATAGAGAACAAGCTTTTCCATCAATCAGTTCCTACTAGAAAAGTGTTAGCTCAATGTCCATGCATATTTACAAAAGATAGCTAAAACGATACAACTCATAATACAGCACCAAACTCATCATGTCATCTATTGTTGTTCTTTTTTCACTTGAGCTGCCAAGACACCTTGGAACCAACTATAGCCAGCATGGTAAACCAACCAATTAGAGCGCACCACGAAGTCTTCACCTCGGCCAATTAGTGTCCACCATATGGCCATCCTGAAAGATGTGCGGAAATGTCGAAATCTTTCCACTCAATTACAGTTGGCCCATAATGGTGGGATGGTCTCCAGAACCATAAGATCCGCATCTTATCAAAATGTATCTTCTGGACATACAAGTGGTTAGCCTCAACGGCCTCCATTGCATGTCCTAAAATCCAATCACATCAGGCTCTGGCTCTTTTTTATATAAACTACTCCTCGGGGATCCTCCGCTTGATAATTTAACTTAGGCATCGGAAGATTCCTGTCAGAAAACCCCCAAGAAATAGAATTCTTTTATTTATAGTATTTTAGAGTTGATCCAAGTATTGGAGTGAAGATCAATCACCATCAACTATTTTGAGATCTCCAACTAGCTATTTGAGTTCCTGAATTGCTATCTTTAACTCTCTAATTCACCACCTAACTCATCTGTCGGAGCCAGATCGACCTTAACTGTAGCACTTGTTATTTATTTATTTGCATATATCTCGTAGTGACCACTAGTTGATCCAATAGTGATTCATGTGAGGAAGGAGAATCTTTTTTTCGTGTGAAAGATAAAACCCATTCCAGATTAACAATACAAACTTTTGTCACTATTGCTAATCTCTTTTTTTTTGAATGATATTATTATTTGCAATGGTGGAAGGAGTTTCCAGTTAAACAACTAATCTTTTGGCACTACTTGCATCGGTTTTTCTTTTCTATGATATTATTACTAGCAATAGCCAGAAAATTTACATAGGATATGGTTGTATCTTTCACACAAAGAAAAGATTCTCTTTCTTCGCATGGAGCCACCATTGATCACCCACCGCAAATATCTCAACACTGTCCCAACTAAGGCTACAAACGGATCAGGTTGATCCGTGATCCGCCCGACCCGACCCAGTTAGACCCGATCCGAATCCATTTAAAAGATCCATAGAGCTGGGTCGGATTCAAAAATTGGACCCGTTCATCTTTCCGGATCAAGTCTGGATTTTCTGAATTTGGACCCGATCCAATCTGATCCGAACCGGATTCAAATATAAGATCCGAACTCAGTTAGAATGACTCATCTAAATAAGAATTTGGGCTTGGGCCAAAAAAGTGACTCACCCAAATTCTTTCTTAAATCTCTTACTAAAATCTTTAATACTGTCCCACTATCACAAGATCATTAATGCACTGCACAAGAAATGTCATTCTTACAGCTAATCTCGGAACTTTTCTAAAAATTCTTCCACAAACACAAAATAAACTGGAGACATACCAACAATTGTTCATAATTAAAATATGCAGTTACTTGTTTACTGTTGTACGTTACTATTACCTTAAGGATGATATACAATATCCACTATCAATGGTGAAGTGAGAAGACGTGGGAAGAGAGGAGAGGAGAGAATATCTATATGAAAAGATAGATATGGCCATGCTATTTTGCTGTCGATGTGACCTCTAATTCCACTTTATGTAGATTTTTAAATCCATGACCTGATCCGATCCGAATTAGATCCGAACCGGATCCGCATTTCATGGATTGGGACTGAGTTATATATGGACCTGACCCGATCCGAATGATCCAATGGGTCAATAAATTTGGCCATGGACCCAACCCGACCCGATCCGATTTTTTATTGGGATGGGTATGGGTCCAATATCAAGACCCAATCAAGAAATCGAGTCGGATCGGGATCACTCAAGACGCGGTCCGACCCGACCCATTTGCAGGCTAGTCCTAACTCCACGCGAAGGAAAGAAAATTTTTTGAAAAAAAAAAAAGAAGAAAGACTCTTTGTTTGGTTAGAATTTTAAGAGGAAAGAGAATAGAAAAAATATTTTTTATGAAAAAATATTTTTTATGTTTCATGAAAAATATAAATTTATAGCGAAGATGGATTTCAGGACTTTCCATAGAATAAAAATTATTGATCCATTTCTCTTTCCAAAAATACCCTTTAATGATATCTCTATAAATATTAATATAATATGATATTATATTTTACTAATATTTATATTAATATAAATATTATAATATTTATAATAAATTAATATTATTTTAATATTTATATTGATAAAAATATTTTTATCAATATAAATATTATATTAATATTTATATAGAGTTTGGGAATAAAAAATATATGATCTATTGTAGTCAATCAAATGTAAAATTATTTTATAATAAGCTATTTTTTCATGACCAATCGAATAAAAATTATATTTTTAAATATAATATTTTTTAAAAAATAAATTATTAAGGAAGAAAAGATTTTTCCGTGAACCATACGGGTCGTTAAAAAAAAAAAACGTTCCCTTTTAAGGATTGAATTGTTAAAAGTTTTAACAATTCAATCCTCCTACCTGCGTTACCTTTTTTTTGCGATGATCTCATAGCTTCGATTAGTCCGACAACTTCCCGTGGTCAAAGTCCGGCAGGAGAAAATTAACAAATCCAGAGGACTCCATCCAGCACATGGTTTTCAACTTCTTGTCACCTTCCATCCCCCCCACCCATCCTCCTTATATATCGTGGAACCCCACCCCCTCCCGTCCTCGCCCAACGCATCCCCGTCTCAAACATCACCCTTCCCTTCTCTTCTTCGTCTCCAACCCCTCTCATTACTACCTCATGGGCTTCCCTCTAACCTGTTACTATGTCGCCGTGCCAGAACCACTAATCCTGCTGCTAAAATTCCTCGACCACATCCGATTCGCCATCTCCTTAATCCTCTTCTACCTAGGCCTGTACCCATCCTCCCTTCCTCCCACTCGATACAGAGATCCTGAGTTCCATCCCACACCGGCTTCGGATGCTCCATGGCCGGTGACCTCCATATCGATCAAGGCTCAGCTGCCGACGGTGGAATTCGCGAGCTTTATGGAGAGATCGGGGGGGCGATGGGAACATGGCAGGGAATTCGTGTGCGTGGTTTGCTTGGAGAATTTGGCGGCCGGGGATGAGGTTAGAGAGCTGGGCAACTGCCGGCATGCGTTCCACAAAGGGTGCATCGACCGATGGGTGGACGTGGGCCAGGTGACCTGCCCGCTGTGCAGGGCCCAGCTGCTGCCGTGCAAGGGAAGGGAGGATGGGGGTTGGCTGCTTAATTTTTGGGCAAGGATTTGGTGAAGGGCCATGGCTTGGGACCATGGCAATTAACTAGGCTTTGTTAAGTTTGGATGGGGAAGTCGATCTAGGCATTGGGCTTGCTTTAATCCGGAAGGGAACTCAAATTTAAGTTGTCACACAGGAGGCCAATAAGGACGCCTGACCTGTTCAGTTAGGAGGAAGTCCTCTCAATGTTTAGGTGGTGGATACTTGTCAATTATTATTATTATGTTTGCATGTATGATTTAAGAAAAGATTTGTATTGTATCATGATAATTACTTGTTAGATGTGTATTCAAGTATACAATCTTTTGAAGGCAAATTTCAAATTGAATTGGATTTGAATCTGTTGGAGGTTTTTGTTTCTTTTTCCTTCTTCTTAGCTTCCTGTGGGAACCATCATCCGGTGTTGAATATGGAACCTCTTATTAGCACAAGCATAGATGAGAAAGGTGCTAATCAGCTTAGCACAAACACTGGTGGGTTAGAGTTGTCATTTTTTTAATAAATCACAGTGATTAAGACTATACAGCACCGGTACTTTATTATGAAAACTATTCCACAATCTAAAAGTGGATGATAGAACTTTATTATATAGATCTAGGGATGCCCTGTGGGTCGGTCCAACAAGCAAATCAATCTTATTGGGTTGATTTTGGTCGGCTCGGATTGTTTTTGCCTTTAATTTCTAAAAACATGCTAGGATCACTTCATGCTTGGATCAAAGGTTTGGCTAACTTGGATCCTAATTAAATTGCATTCCGTCCTATGCAGTTTATTTTCTTTCAATTTATTAGTTAACTATCATTTTAGATACTTTACATTTTTAATATGTTTTTAATAAAATCTATAGTCTATTAGTGGTTTTTTTTTTTTTTAAATGATGATTTGAGAATCAATCCAAACTAACCTGATGTTAGTTGGATCATGTTGAATTTTTCCCAATATTTATTGATTTGGATCTGGTTCCAAAAATGGTGAAGGATTTGACTGTAACCACAGTGAACTCATCACATACGTACCCATAGATAGATCACTCAACAGATTACTTTTTGATACAGACTGACATGAGTCACATTACACTAGGGTCCATAATTTTTTTTTATGGAACTGCAGGTGCTTGCTGCTGTCATGATGGTGAAAATTATGTCATACAAGCTATAAGTTGTCTGGCCTCTTACTCCACGCAATTGGACCAAAGAAATATTGAAGGTTTTTGGTGCTTAGGGAAGGGACTGCCATCTAGAGAATACCGAAATTTTGAAAGCTGTATTAGAATCAAAAACTTCCATAAGCGTTACCATTCTTTGTAAATATTGAATCAAAAAAAAAAAAAAAAATCTCTCTGGCGTCATGAAAATGACTAAAGAGGACAATGTTTCCATAGAAGATATTATTTAGTTAGAAACTAAATCTGATGACAATTCACATCACAAGACCATGAATCAAAGAGGTTGCTGGAGATTGTTGTAACCAGGTGGGGCTGCACATCGTAGGGATTGGCCTCTGAAGGAGACAAGTGACAGGTACCGTGGCTATTTGCGTTATGGCCATCAAATACATTTGTTCTTCATTTGCTTTGGTCGTAGACAATCAATGCTTTACAATTGCGGATGGTTTGTATCAGAAAGTATGAGTATGTTGCTTCCATCCATGCATTTTCTGAGATGCATGAAGCGAAGACACCGAGACAATTCAGCAGAAAATAAAATGGAAGAGGAAGGATGCTGGATTTTAATTTGTAGTTGAGCGGTTTTGAAATTTCTCCGACAGAAATTTTTTAACTGTAGATTTTTATGTTTTTTGGAGAGCCAGATGGATATTTTTAAACTATCCACCATATCCACTTAGCAGCAATTAAAATTTTAATATGAAAATGTTCAAATGTTACTCCTCCATGTTTTGTGATGTTTTTCTCTCCTAGCTTTACGTACAAAACCTCCGGTCGCATGCACTCTCCAATATTATGTGCTACCACATGACATTTTTTTTTTTTTTTTGACCATGTGAAACCCGCTCAAAGCCAATATGATCAAATAAATGCTTCTTATTTTATTTAGTTCCTTAAGTAATAAGTATTCATGTAATTACGAAAGAAGTAAAATATATTGTATAAGGTTAATGTTTGATTATTACATCGAGAGCTATTTGGCTACTCAATCTAACATAAAGTGGACCAAGGTTAATGTTTGATTATTACATCGAGAGTTATTTGGCTACTCAATCTAACATAAAGTGGACCGCATTGGTGAGTCCAAAACCGTCTCCCCATGTGCTGAACGGCATCTATTAAAGTAGTATGCATCACCAAAATTATGTGCATTTTAATGCAGGCTGATGATTTCGCTTCAAAATGCCTAAAACCTGTTTGATGTGATTTTTGCTTGTATGGCTTTTGAAGAAAGGTTTCATTAACGTCTGCCCATGGGAACTGGTCCCTTCCATTGAACTGGAACTGGTCCCTTCCATTGAACTGTAAAATATAGTTGCTTAACAATGTATGAGTAATTTTCTTTTGCAATCTAATGCAACAAAATAAAGAGCTGTTATATGCTTTTCTACATTTGCTCCATATAAAACAAGTGCCAGTTGCAAAGGGCAACATCCATAAAAAACGAAGCTCTCTCTTGTATCAAGTCTCATGTCATAGAGATGCCTATACATGCATAAAAAATACAAAAAAAAAAAAAAAACTCTTTTAAGAGAAATTCTGCTAAATATTTTGAGTGTTGTAGTCCTTGCACTTACGAATTTCAGATATATTTTCTTTATGGTGGCAGCTTCACCCGGTTTGTTAGTCTATCTTTGCACATAAATACTTCAGCTCTGCCTTAACAAAATAGTTGCATTTTCTCAACTAGGCTCAATTCTTATGACCCCTATACTTTTAAAAAATATCTAAAGAACTTCTTCTTAAGATATTTTCCAATAAGCTTTATGCCTAATTCCATGACAAAAAAAAAAAAAAAAAAAGGCCAGCTATATCAATTCTTAATGCCATGCTAGCCCTAAATTTATCTGCACTAGGAATGAGAGTAAATCCGCTTTGTCAGAGGGCTCTTTCACAGGTAGAATTTTATTTGTGGTAAGGAGATTAATAAGAAGAATTTTTTAAAATGATGGTCCGTTACTGCATTAGTCATGACAATGCGATTTAAGATTATTTCTTATCAAAGATCCACTTCAATCTAAAGCTTCCAGGATTATTATGCAATCTCAAGCTTCACCAAGAACCTTTTTTTTTATTTTTTTATTTTGGTTTTAAGAGAGATGGAGGGACACCCATATATAGTACGAGTTTTAGGTCAGCACTTGGAGCTCCACCATTCAAGACTTGAACTCGGATGATCTAGTGCTAGATAGAAGGTGCAATTAACTGGAGCAAGTCCTAGTTCCCAGTTTTAACATGATCTTGGTTTTGAATTTCTTCCAACTTAATCTCAATGGTAATGCCAACTTCGTGTACATGCATTTGGAGAACCATCGTTCAAACACAGAACATTAAAAATTGTATCTTGACACGAGAAAATAAGTATGATAGTTTTGTTTCCATTGCCGCGTCCAAAATTTTCAAAAGCATTTATCAAACTTTGACCAGCATTTAATTGTCATGTTGAAGATACTCCAAGTTATACTTATTTTAGGAGCCATGCTATTGTGAACTAAGGTTTGCTCCAATGATAGCACCCCACTGTTCAAAGGCAAAGGTTTCAGGTCGAAATCTTCGGCAATGCATAGATAAGATATATTTGGTTGGAGGGAGATAAGCTCTAAAATGAGAATAAGTAACTTCCATTCCACTTATTTTGTTGGGAGAAATCTCATATCCATATCTATTTCAAAGAGGAATGAGATATTCCAATCTTTAAATATCCGATTCAAACTCTCATCTATTATCCAAATCCTTTTCTGATTTCAGTCATGAACTAAACACATCATAGAATATAAACATTCAAATTCTTATTTTAATTCATTTTCATTCTGATTTCGATTTCAATCATAAATCAAATACATCTTAAGGTTTCGGCCTAGATAATTAAATTTAAGATAAGTTCTCTTCTCTCTCTCAAAATGAAGCCATGTGTGTAGCATTATAACAACCTGTTGAAAAGTACATGATGGATCTTTCGTTTGTCGGAATTAGCTTGCGAGCACTACTAGCAGATCCTTTTCATCTTGGGCCTAACTTTGTCCTGCATGCTCTTCGTTTCTTAGAGTTTATTAAATTCTTTGACAAAAAAAAGAAAAAAAAAAAAAGAAATCTTACCATGGGGGACAAAAAAAAAAAAAATCTTGTCATAAGCATATCACGGGCTAAAAGAATCATGACAGATCATCTAAATTCTTTTCTTTATTTTGAATGGGATGCAGCTTAGGGAGTTCAAAGCCCAAATAACAAAGGCTAATACACTGCACTCTGCACTTGCTTGAGTGGTGTCTCCCATGATGATTAGACATAAGATACATCAAGGTCTTCGAAGTCTAGCATAATCATGTCATCAACTGGTAGCATTATACTAATCCCACTCATTTTTTAACAAAGAAATACAGGAAACCTGTTTCATATCTTCCAGACATCAAAAGTGGACCACACATTGAAATTCCTGATCAAAACTGGGCATTCACGCGATATGCCCTTGGTTTCAAGCGACTTGGTTGACCTTTCCACCTCCAGAGGCCCCTAAAGCAAAAGTGGAGGGAGATACATCCAAGAGAGGGAGTACACGAGACGCAATACTCAACTGCTCAGCCCCCCAAAAAAAAAAAAAATTCTATCAAAAAAAGAAAACTGCTCAGCCAGCCAGGATCAGTGGATCACCCATTTCAATTTCCCAACCCAACCTATATTCTATCATCTTTCTCCACACAACTATATAAAGATATTAGATGAATGTCTGATCAGGACACCACCTTTCAAGATCTTTTCAGTACCACATGATACAGCAGGAAGAAAGAAGAAACAAAATAAAATTATCAAAATACGTGGATCAGCCATAAAAGAGCTCGCCTCCACGGGACATACAAACTTCACTATGAAAAAAAATTTTACAAGAGGAGATCTCACCCTCAACCCTCATACACCTAATTTCTCTCTCACATGAAGTTTTCCTCACAAAAACTCTCTCTATTGGAAAACTCTCTGAATCCCTGAAGTGACTGGCGCCCACTATCCAGAAGCCTCCTGCTCCTCTCTCAGCGCTTCAACCTCTTATTCTTCTCTCGAATTTTGTACGGCTCCATACGGTGCATTCTCCGGCAAAATCAGACTACTCTATTTCCCTCTGTGCCTCACAGGCCTTTTTAAAGGGCTTAAACCCAATTAGATTAGGTTTAAGACTCCTTAATCAACCCATATAAGGACCTGGACCATTGGATCGAGAATCAGATCAACCCATGCCCTCTGATCGTGCTCCGATCCATAGAATAGTACCGTTGACCTCGAGAAATGCGTGAAAAATACCCACGCAGTCCACAGACCCAGCCATGGACCGCCTGGTCCACGGTGATCGGGGTACAGGCCCAGGCAAGGCGCCTAGGCCTGGATCGGCCCGCGCGCGTCGGCCCGCGCACGGGCGGGGCAGCGCGCCCGCCTGGGTCACGCGTCCCGCACATTGGCCCTACTTGGGCCGTGCGCCGCTCCGTCGGCCCACCACCGCCTCGGATCTCGTGCCGACTTCAAAAGCTCGTATCTCCTCCATCCGAGCTCTGTTTGGGGTGATCTTGGTCTCGTTGGACTTCATTTTTCGCTGCGAACCTTGCTGTAGGCTCAATATAGGCTGAATCTCGAAGCGTCAAATCCTAACAAAAGACAAGCCAACCACCACCTTCTTCTTCCTTTCTCCTTCTAACTCTTCTTTCCTTTTCTCAGCATCATGGCTTTTGGATTCTATTACTTCTCACTGCCAAGGCCCTATGTCTATCTCCTTGAACTCATAGGCCTCATCAAGTTCATGATCTTTATGGCCTCTAGGCATCTTGGCAGCTACTTGAGCTCAAGTTCACCAGCTTCCTCTAGAGAAAACAACAATGCTTGCTCAGAGCTGGATGCCATATCATCTCAAGCTTCGCAGATGACACCGGAGTCAGTGAAGGAGAGGCTCCCCGTGGTAGAATTCGGCAGTCTGGTGGAGAGATGGAGACTGGGTGAAGAAATAGAGCATGTGTGCACCATTTGTATGAGATGCTTGGATGGAGGCCATGAGGTCAGGGAACTCGGCAACTGTGCTCATGCTTTCCACAGGGCCTGCCTTGACTTGTGGGTCGATGAGGGCCGTTGGACGTGCCCATTGTGTAGATCAAAGCTTACTCCGGAGGGGACATCAATGGGGTTGTGAAATTTATGAAACTTTAGAGCGTTTGCAAAGATTTTAGTTAGGATATTGGATGGTATTGAATGCTTATGGTTTTTCCCCTTGTTTTCCGTAGCACCTCCTGGATATGACTTATATATGGTGGGCTATCACCTATCTTTTCTCTCAATGCTTATGATTCTTCTATTTTTGTTGGTCATATTAAGGTTTTAATTTTTAAACCGTTGTGCATGTTATATGAATGTCTCTCCTGGTTCATAAATGAATTTCTATGGAAGTGGATAAGATTTTTTTTTCGAAAAAAAAGTGAAAAGAAAAAGGTGATAACTTCACTGTTTCACTCTGCAGTAGTAAAATAAGTTCAGCATGATTGACACTGAGCAGTACAGTTATTCATTCAATCTTTTGAACCTTGCTCTGGTGGTAAAACTCCCTGATGATCAGTCTTAAACTCAAAATCCAAACTAGGGGGAAAAAGAAGCAGAGAACAAATCCATTGTTGATTCCAGGAAGTAGAGCAATAACCTGAGTCTTCTTGTCAATAACAACACTAGCCCCAAAGAATGGATGTACTTGCTAAAGTGCACTGCCCCTATCGATACCACAAGTTTCCCTTACAAGATTTTTATTTTTATAACCTCCATTAACTCCACCGAGCATGCATCCAAACATCTCTTGAGCTTATCTTTTATGTTTTTAACCCTTCAAGGGTCAAGCTAGATCTAATTGTTCTGACTTTAAATAAATCATGTAAAACCACAACTGTTGAGGGTAATTTGATACTATTAGTAAAATCAAAAGAACATAAAATTGACAAAACGAAAAGACGTCAATTTTTTTGTCAGAATTTTGTGATCAAATAAATGCTTACAAGTTCTTTTTGGTAAAGTAGGCTGAAATTTATATTGGAACCAAGAAAACAGAGACAAAATATGGGCTGACAAATCGTCCCAAGAGTAATAACAAACCATACGATAGACCTGGACAGGACACAACTATTACAAGCAAAATGCTTACAAGTTTACTGGAATAATATTTAGTCAAATCTAAGCTTGTGTGAGCCGGAAGCCCAACTCAATAGGGTCTGAGGAGCAGGACCATGAGGCTCCAATGGGGTCTGGCCTAGGTCTCACACTGAGTGCCTCTTAATAATTCTACACGATTTGAGAAATTGTCGAGTGATCCAATAGTAAAAACCTTAGGTGATTCAAGAATCTCCAAGCCCTCCTATCAGACATACCATTATGTCTGGAACTAACCAGAACAAATTCTTCTATTGAACCTGGAAATCGTGCCTCCAAATGTCCTAAACCAGGGTCCTCATCCCTTGCTAAAAACTGTAGAAAATTAAGCTGCTAAAATTGGTTCATGATAACATGGTGGCCAATTTTCTTGAGAAAAAAAAAAAAGGATAAAATGGTGGCCAAAGGCACCAACCACCATTGAGAAAACAGTACTTATAGAGGTTAGAGAAAAGATATTCCATGTGATCTCTCTTACTAACCAACCTTTCCACCGTCCTTCACGACAAATCTTAGGTAGAGTAAGCGTCCTGGACCAACCACCTCCACAAGGTTTCCCCAATACAGAAAGAGATCAAAAGGACACCCAACATATCTCCAGAGGGGATGTCATCACGTAGAAGCCTTGTACCACCTACAAGTCTCTCTGATGTTTTTGACCTCAAAATCTCATTGGGATTTATATATACATAAAGTTCACTAAGCACAGTTCCTTATTGTAGACACATTATCCCCCAAGGATACGTCCCATCAAAACGGGTCCAATCTCTAATCACCCGGTTCAACGGTCAAAAGGATAGCCATAAGACAAGGGAAAGTGAGGCCGACCATGATGCAAGTCCAACCAGCTTTGGCTTTTGGCACCCTAGCTTCTTCCGTTGGAAGAGCTCGAAGGTTCAAACTCTAGGGGCATCTCCACCAGAATTCTCAAAAGAAACCAGAGGGAAGTGAGGAAAGGAAAGAGTTGGACAACTCAAGTCTTCCACCAGGAGACGGCTCTTTCCCGGTGGCTAATCTCTAGTTAGGGGGGCCCAACCAGCTTTCTAAGATTACAAGTCGGGTGCAATAGCGAATCCATGGTAGGTAAGAGGGTATTTAGCCACTCTACAACCGACGATTGATGGCCGAAACTCAAAGTGGGGAACAAAGATATTGCCCAAATTCTAATAGGATTTCCTACCATTAGCTGAATGAGGTCATGATGATTGAATCAATAAAAACATGAATGTTCCATGCCTTGGTAAATATTTCCTTGCCAAAAGAAAAGTGAAATATGATGGTGATGCTCTAGTCCAGTCTCAGACTCTTTAGGGTGACCATGTTGTCAGTGAGGATGCACATGACTCCAAAAGAAACTTTTGCTTCAACATGTAATTTTTTCTCCAAGTATAGAAAATTTTCATGTGCACAGAGCAAACACTAGGGCAATGTGTATGCGCTGGTGAATGGCATTTCAAGCAGTTCTTTTAACCAGCCACAAGGGCTTCAAAAAAGAAAAAGAAACAATTTAAGATGATAAAGACATACAAACTTGCCTAGGATTTAATTCATCTTTAATATAAGATCGGACGAATGCTATTCAAATTTCAAGCTACCAGATGAGCAATCAAGAACCTAATAGATTGAACCTAAAAGAAAAGAGCAACTGAGAGAAAACATAACAGATTTCAGCCAATTCATATAGCGCATCCCTGCTACTGCCAGTCTATCAACATATGATCGAGGATAGATAGTTAGTAAAACATAGTAAGATTATGATTCCAATTACTTCAAATGGTTGGAATAGTTAAAAATGAACTGAGCTGCTCATGAGCAGCTTGGCTCGGCTCGCAAATTATCCATTCGAGCTCGGATCAGCTGAAAAACAAGCTGAGCTCAAACATTTTTTAGAGCTCGGCTCCATAAAAATGAGGTGAGCCTGACCATCAGCTCACAAATAGTGAAAAAAAACTCGGCTCAGAGCTTAGTCGAACCAAGTTCGAGCACTTTAAGTGAAACTTGGCTTGAGCTCAGGTAGCTGTTCTGATATGCCGAGCCGAGCCGAGAAGCCTGATACTCTGCTCAGCTTGTTTGCACCCCTGATGGTTGGTTCCTTGTCACCATTTCAGCCGAAGGGGAAATCAAACTTGACATATTGCTTCAGTTCATAATTTAATCTACTGGATAAAAAATTTATTAGATGAAAACAAGAAACAGTGAGAGGAAAGAACACCAAAGTCCAAATTCATCAAACAAATTGTGGGGTTCTGTCAAATTGTCAGAACCTATACATACACAAGAAACTGATGACATTTAAGTTTAGTGCCCACATGAAACACACATATTTATGAGTGGTCCAGCAAAAGCCAGTTAGGTTTCAGCAGCAGCAGTAGACAGCTGCTAAAATAGGAACGAATTACAGTTGGCATACATGTACCAATCTATATGATTATACAAACCATAAGTTTATGAGAGGTCCAACAAAAGCCAATTAAGGTTCAGCAGCAGCGGTTTACCAAAATAGGAACAAATTACGGTTAGCATACATATATTATTCTATATTATTATTCAAACCAAAAGTCTTTTTGCATTCAGATAGTTCAAAGAACCCAGCCTAGCATGAAATTGTTCTCTCCACCTGTGTTCCTTGGTATGGCTGCTTCTGGAGGAACAAACTGAGGAAACCTGTTTGAAAACAGAAGTGTTAATACAGTGCTATGTGCATATATGAGTCAATATTAACCATAAATTGCAGAGGTTGACAACAATGATTTAGTTATAGATATAGGCACCCTTTACAATCAAGTAGCCCATGATGACCTAATTCTGGTATCAACATGAGAAAAGAAAAGTAGTACCCTATTTGTAGAGTGGGTTCACAATCCATGCCGCTGGATTGAGATGGCTGCATGGAGAATGGATTGCTGGATGCTCCTGCATCAGAAGCCCATGATCCTTGAATGGCTCTGAATGTGGCACCTTCGGCCTCAAGCTGGAAGATGGACATAAGCAAGATAAAATGACCGCTGAAAAATGAATATATGATAATTACTTGTATTTCATGGAAAGAGACCTTGTTTCTGAGCTGCTTATTTATTTCTCCTAGATGACGCTCCTGCCAGCATAACAAAATAAAAATTTTCTCACAACTATGTGAACAGAATTTGAGAATCATAAATCTGCAGCAATTACCAATCATGGTGATGGTATACAAATATTATTATGGACAATGGAAGGTGATAAACTATAAAGATCCATATCTAGATATTTAAACAATTAAGAAAACATTGGTGCTAAAAGATTAGCTAACTTGTGTTGTTGGAAAAAAATATTCTTTTTTCGGTATGTGTAGATGATATTAAACCATTGATATTTTTCTTCCATTTTGTTCAATTATCCATTTCTTTCCATTTATATTATTATGGAGCCCATTGCTCTTGGTCGAGTTTCGACGTAGACCGCCATCTGTTACAACTGTAAGGTCAGCCATGAAAGTTTTTTGTTCTTCCAGCTAGTTTTCAACAGTGTTAGAAAAGGTAAGATGGTAACATATCGATACCCATTAAAGAAGGACCTGTAAAAATGAGCCCGCTAATGGACATTAAAACTGAGCACATATTGTTACGGATTATGCATTTAAGTAAGACGTCTTCAGTATAGAATCACGATGTCAAACAAGTAACAAGGAGATCCACAAAATTGCTTACTTTCTTCCGAAGTTCTTCCATCTGGTCCAGCATTATCTGAGTCTGCAATTTTGAACAATAGATAAGTAAAATTCCAAATTGTGTTCAAAATTGGATAAGCACAAGACTATCATAATCCAAGTTACAAAGGACAGCATAGTATGTTCTGCTAGAAGCCAGTGAAACCATAAACTGAAAGAATCTGAAACAATTGATTCTCTAAATTAATCTTCCATAAGTTTTCATTGCTTATTTATTTTTATTTTATTTTATCCTAATTATTTATGATTTTATACATACTCTGGCAAGTTACCATGCTTGATAACAAGAGAATGATTAGCAGAACATCTAACCAGTCCATATGCTATGATTAATCTATTTGAGCTTATCAAATCATGTTCTTGGTGACTATTGGAGACTGCAGTCTACTTTTTAAACTGATAAAGCAGCCAATTTAAAGTAGCAAGTAGCAACCATGAAGATAACTCATATTGACAGAAGTTTTGCACAGAGGTATCTATAAATGTTTGTTATCTTTTGCTCAAAAATATAGTTTTTAGTATATTTGCTACATATGAAGTGCAGACTCATGTACATCCAACAACCATGTTTCCTCGATGCTCTGTTTTAGCCTTAAATACCTATATTTGATACTTGGATATAGGTATTAGTCTGTTGCTTAGACACCGGTCAGTCATAAGATACTCATTGAATACAAAACTTAAATAAGTAGTTGAGTCCGAGTGACAAAAGCCAATGACATATTGGGGCAGAAACAAGCCGAGCTAAGCTGATTAGTAAGCTTAGACATGGCAAGTCGTAGGCCAGAGGCAATCAAGCTCAATAGAGCACGAGAGCATATGTTCAAGTTTAGCTTTGTTTGTGATCAAACCAAGCTTGAAAGAGATTATTATTTAGCTGAAACAAACTTAAATTTACTTTTGCAAGCCCAAAGTGTTCATTCTCCGCACGCTTACGAACAGCACTTTGAGATGTATTTGGGCTTGACTCATTTCCTAGCCGAACATGCTTGTATGAGCATTTTACAAATCCAAGATGTTCATGAACAGCTCATTCATTTGAAGTTCGATACATTTCTTCGAGTGAAAGGAGGAAGACTGATAATTAGAACAGCCTCAGACCAGTGGACTTGAGTGATCTAAACTAAGCACGAGTTTCCTTGCCACCCGACTTATAAGGACATTTTTTACACTGCCATTCTAGTTTGTTGCTTCAAATAGGAGCACAATGTTTGCTGAACTATGCCAATAGATCGAAGAAATTTGCAACTGAAAAAAAATCCATCCAGTCATATTGTCAAATGTAATGATCTAATTTCAGAATAAAAAATTCTACCATCATTCATAATGTCTATCCATAACATTCCACAGCCAAGAAAGTTATTCAGTGAATGCATCATCCTGCTGCTTAATCTTTTTAATTACCTTGTTAACCCTTTTCTGTAACCACATGTCCTTATAGAGTCCAATGAGAGAAGGTAGAATTTTATCAGGTACTAAAATATCAACAATCAACCTAGTTTGAAGCTGCAATGTTTTATATGCAACTAATGTAACCTAGAAGAAATAAGGGGAAAGGAAATGACCACCCAGTTTCCCTGAAGAAAGTGTTACAGAAGTGATTGAGAATTGATTAGAATACATTGTCATTGCATCACAGAATTCAAGCGTTTCGAACTTCAACACTCTACAGTCAATAGTTATGAAACCAACATCAAGGAGTTAATTCATACTTCGAGAGCACTGGATCTGCTTGCTTTAAACATATGTTGCATTTACCTAATCTTAGAGCAAATCATAAAAAAAAAAAGCACCTTTCTTTGCCTGGCTTGTGACAGAGAAGATTCAAGTTGTCGTTCGAGTTGTTGCAGTTCTTTCACACTCAGTGGTCCAAGGTCTTCTCCCAGCAAATGCCTTAGCATAAATTACATATTAGTGTCTTAAAAAAAAAAAAAATTGTAATGGAAGTAAATTTTTCATTACATCAGAAATGGTAGCAGTCAATGTTCTCATAAATCGATAGGGTCAAATATTTGTGAAATGCTAGAAGATGATTGATCAATATGCTAATATTCTTCATGATATTACTGAAAAAAGATTAAGAAAAAACCTCTGGGAGCGCTGCAGAGACTCTACTTTTGCCTTCAACATTGACATCTCCTGGTACCAGCTCTGCTTTTTGATAAACAGGTGGATGTAAATAAATCTCAAGTTTTTCTAGCATGAACAAAACTAGTATTTACTGTTTAGGACAGGAAAAAAAAATCTTTGGAAAAAATCACTTGCATAATTTCATGCTTTGTCATAGAATGTTCAGAATCATTCTTGTTGAAAGAATAAAAGTGAAGAGTGCTTCAACAGCATGAAAATTTCAATATGCTGAATTATGCATGCATGTACCATGAACTCCCTGTTACACTGTTGTCTTTTGCTTTTTCCCAAGAACAAAGAATTGTGCCAAATTAGCAGGCATTCTTGCAGCAAGTACAGAATATCTAGCAGAAGTGAAGAGGAAGATTTTCTAATGAAACTGATAGGGCTTGTGTTTCCATTTCTGGTCTTTTTGATAATATGACGTAAATAAAGCATGCATTTATTTGATACAGAATCGGTCCTCTCCCCATTCCTCTATTTTTGCTTCTTCTTTATGGACTTCAGCCTTGATATTCTCCTCAAACACCTTTAACAAATGTATGAAGGACACAATTTCTGTTTATGAAACACTTACAGCTAATTTCACAAGTTGATTAGTTGTACTTTATCTGAGTCCTAGTTTTATAATTAGATCATAAAAAGATGCATTCCTCAAATTTTATTAAAGTGAGTCACAAATAGTTTTTCTAATTGGGAAGGAAATAATTAGTGTGTGTGTGTGTGTGTGTGTGTGTATAAAAGAACATTTTTATTGATGATATTATTTTTACCTATTAGAATTAGTTTTAATTAGGAAGAATTTTGGATATATAAAAACTCTATTTAAAAAATAAAAAATTATGCTATTATATTTTTTTTCCTAAAAATAAGTCATGCTGAAACATATGCCAAAATTCTAGTTTTGTGAATGCTTCAGTAGAAAATAAAATGGTTTAGCAAGTCCACGTTTAAATAAGCATGCCTATCTAGTTTATCCATTCTTTTGAGTTGTTTGGCTATAAAATAGTTTGGAAGTTCAAAAGTAATTTGAGACGATTTTTTTAGGTGTTTGGTAAAAGCTTTTGAAACAGTCTTCCAACTTCTCCAAAACCTGAAAAAGATCTATCAAGAAAAGCTCCAATTTAGAGCTTTTGGGCAAATGCTTACTCAACAGACCCATATTCGACTTTCAGTAATAAGATTTTTTAAGAAGTTCATTTAAAATATTTTTTATTGCCATAATCAATTATGTTGGTGTCTTTTTATGCTTGTAACATGGATACTAAGAAATATAGTGAATATTTATGTTGATGTTATGATTGTAAATATATAAATAATTTTGTTGTCATTTGTATTGGTGAATATTTATGTTGATGTTGTGACTGTGAATATATAAATACTTTTGTTGTCATTTAATATTTGCGTGAATAAAGTCAAATGTTTATATTGTTACTACAATCGAGTACTAAGTAGCCTACTATTATGATATTCTTTGTTACTTGATAACCATTAATAAAAATAATTATATTATTATTACATTAGTTAGATAACTTATAATATAATATAATTATCATTATTATATACTAACATAAGTATAATATGATATTATTATGTTATAATCGTATTATAATACACTAATATTGTAAAATTATTATTATGTTATAAATTAAGAGCTTTTTATAGTACAAATAGTTGGATAACTAAAAATATTATGCAATATCTTTTGCTATCATTTCTTGATACTAAATTATTTTTTAAATTTGATTGTCAAATGGACATTAAAGTTCTACAGCACTTTAGAAATATTATTACCAAATAGCAAATAACTTTTTATTGAAAGCTCTACTATCAATATCAGTACCAAATGGAGCCTAAATGAATATAGTATTAATTCACTTATCTAGTGGTGTCAAGGCCTAATGTACAATATTGACCATATCCCTAACAACTTAAGTTTTTACGGTTTAATGGAAAGTTATTATGCCACCAAAGAAAAAAGAATTCAAATTTCATCAAGGCTAATTTTTTCCATTTATTTTCTTATCTCGACTCATTCTCGATTATTAATTGGGTCATTTGACTCATTATCTTAAGAGTGAAACCTTGAGTCATTCTTGACTCATTCATACTTTCATGAGAGTAGTTTGGACCAAATTTTAAATCTCTTAGGATAAAGATGTCCTAGTTTCTCTATGAAACGGGATGTCCCACTATCTCGTTCTATTTTGGTAGTCGTCTCAATCATACATCTCAGTAGATATCCTATATCTTTTTTTCTTCTTCTTTCTTTTCTTTCTTTTTTTTTCTTTTTTCCTTTTTTCTTCTTTTCATTCTTTTCCTTTACCTTCCTTTCTTTCATTTTTATTTTTATTCTTTTTTTTCTCCCTTTTTTTCTTTTTCTCATTTTTCTTCTTTTTTTTATTTTTTATTTTTTTCATCTTTTCTTTCTTTTTTCTTTTCTCTTTCTTCTCTTCCTATATAGATGGGTTTCGGAGTCCCAAGCCCATCCTGATCCCATTTCTCATAGAAACAGGATGGGATGGCCAAGATATCCTCCGTCCTATTGAGACATAAAACCTTGGTCTGGATGTACCCGAAGAAATGCTGAAGCCTAATATAATTTTTGACCCCTTCCCTAAATGCTAAATCTTTTGAATCTAATTGCAAGTTATATCAAAGAGTTAGTGCTCTCTAAGGAAACATAACTCCATAGTTTGCTATTTCAAAGAGATGATTGTTATTGATAATAATGAACGAATGATCTATTAAAGTTATTTTTATTTTTTTTTTCATTTCACTTTTTCATTGTTGTTTTTGTTGGGATTATGGAGCCTGATCTATTCCCTTGACCCAAGTCTTATTTGTGCACACTACTAATGGTTGTGATTCTCTTTTTCTATCTTATTGGTATGGAGAGCAAATATGAAAACATTCCTACCAATTGTTAACCCTAATCCTTGGTATAAATAGATAATTATTGAGCATCAAATGTATGAGAGCCGGCGGCTGTGCTGTGCAGAAGAGAGGGCGTGTGAGAGAGAGTTGCTTCTCTATCTCTTGTATTCTTGTAAACTTCCTGAGTATATAGTAAAAATTTTCTGTGCGGCAGTGAACGTAAGAGCAAAAGACTCCGAACCACGTAAATTCCTGTGTTCTTGTGTGTGTGCTATTTGATGTTCTTTTCTTCTTCCTCCCACTATTCTTCACATCTCGTTACACATAGGGCCGAGCCCTAGTTCCTAACAATTTTATTAACTTTGATGTTAGTCTAGACCTAAAAATTTGTTAAATAAGGTACTATATCTTTTTTCTTTTGATTTTTGATTCGGCATAGGTGTCTCTTGTACATTATTTTTCCTTTATGAACTAGCTAGAAAGGACCAATCAAACATTCATTTGTATGGGATGGCTAAAAAAAAGATGGACAACTATCTATACAAGAAGCATATGCGAATATATTAGGAACTATAATTCAAAATAATATTTAAAAAATAACTTAAATAGTAATACATTTTTTTCTCATCCATATTATAGAAATAACATGAAAATGAAATTAAAAGCATGCTTTGTACCTGTGCCTCCCGATTGGTAACACTAGATTCTTGAGATGCATAGCAACAACGCTGATATCGTTCTAAAGTTTTGCTAGTGCTGCAGCAATACAATACATTAAGAAATATTATTAATTAACGGCTAAAATGTGTAATTTCGTAGCATAAAATAAAGTAGAAATTTGAAAATAATAGCTAAGAAATCTAATAGAAAAAAATATGAACATAAGGTAGAAATCATACTAATGGATAATTAAAAGTCAAAAACTATAATATAAATAAATTTAATATAAAATATAAATTAACAAATAATAGTAAATTATATCATATAATGAGAAGGGTCTTTTTGCATGGGTAGCTTCCTAAACATTTAAATTTACATGAATATTCTTTCAAAATTGATATTTACATATATACTCTTATAAAATACTTATGTTGTATGTATATCTTTTTTTTATTTTTTATATGTATACCTACATCATTTAAAAAATTAACAGTTTAAAATTTAAATGACTAAAATACCCTTATGGATAGATGTGCAAAAAAAATTATAAGGATATATATGTAAATAATAATTTTACAAGGATATTCATACAAATTTAAATAGTTAGAAAGATATACATACAAAAAATTATAATTTAATTTTTATTTATTTTATCTAGATAGATTCGGATCCTCTTACTCTATAATATAATAATATATTACAATATAACAACATGATAATAATATTATATCATATTTTATATATTATAATACTATATTATATTTTACTTTTAGATAAGATGGGATGACTATGCCTATCTTATAATAAAATGATATACCTTATACATTTCATAAAAAAATTTATAATAAAAAAATTTAAAATAAAATATAATAAGATTACAAATTTTCATTGTTACGTAATGTCCAAACCTACAATCATATCCATTCTATGCAATTATACAAGCTATTCATCTAATATGAGATTTAAATATTTTCTCAAAAGTATATTATTATACATTAGAGAAAATATGGATGATTACAATCTGTCTATTTTTTAGATATAATAATTTTGATCTATCATTTGATAAAAAGATCTTTTTATCTATATAAGTCAATAAATTAAATATATTCATTATTTTAGTTGAGTATACTAATTTTTCTCTGTTAGAATAAGAAAAGAGTTAACAAACCAAGAAAGATATATTACATAAATTCTAATTTAGATTTCTTACATATATACCCTTCTAAAATATTCAAATTTATATAAATACCCTTATAAACTTATTACTTACATATATATATATCCTTATAAATTTTTTTTTGCACATCTACCTATAAGGGTATTTTAGTCATTTTAATTTTTAACCATTAATTTTTAACAGTGTTAGATGATGTGGGCACATGTGTAAAAAAAATATTTTATAAAGGTATATATGCAGATATTAATTTTAAAAAGATATTCATATAAATTAAAATATTTAGGAGGATATACACATAAAAAACCCTAATGAGAATAGGAAACAAAATTCTAATGAATCACTTATCACTTAAGCAAACCTTGATGTAAAAATAAATTTTAAGAGTCCTTTATTCAATAAAGCTTGAATAGTTAATGTAAAAAAAATACTTAAATAATTTTTTCTATTGCATCAAAGTTAATCAAATTGACATCCTTAACAATGTAATGGATTAAAAATGACTAACTGCATAGCAAATATTTTTGTTACATGAATCAACCTTTATCCTAAAAAATATTATTTTTAATCAGTTTTTATTCTTCATAGCTTGCTGCCTTTTAAGATATATCAAAGATAATATTTGCTCTTATTTTTCTGCTAATATCCCTTCAAATCAATTCAACTATAGTGTAACCAAATACAATATTATAGTACATCCTTTTATGAATAAAAATACTAACATATTAATAATTGTTTGCTTAGTTGCATGGCACTTCATCCTAAGGACTTGCCCTTGGATGAGGTATTGGGCTAAAATCTTTGGCATTACTCAATTTTTTCATTTTGGCTATGTATAAGAGTTAGGAGATTTAAAAAAATATTTAAGCTCAATTTAGGATTTTAGAGTATCATTGTTTTCATCATTCTCAATGCTAATTTACCTTTTAGCATATTAATTGCACCTTGAAGATGCTACTTTGAATTGAAAATGAGTTTTTTTTCTGAAATTTATTTGATGAGTTTTAAAATATTATAAAGACTTATCATTATAATTCTACTTGATAATTCATGTAGATAAAAATAAAATAATACACTATTTTTTTCTCCACATTCAACTATAACAATTGAAGAATGATGATAAACTTCAAGAAAAAGTAAAAAAAAAAATCAAAGGAATAAATGTAAAAGAGTAATAAAGTCATGTTAGGGTTTAGTCGCTACTTATTGGCATCGCAATGAAAAATATAATAGCAATTGTTGGGCTATAGATGGGTCTAATTCTCTTTCCTTTCCTCTTACTATCTTTTCTTTGTTCTTAAATTTAACTTTGCCACATAAATAGGTGCTTTGCCTTCCTATCCATTTTCATCACTTTCTTTTTCTAGTGTATTAGAGTGCTACCTCAAGGTGTAAAAGGAGAGAGGGATGGGGAGTGAAATGAGGAAAAGAAAAAGGGATGGAAGAGACCTACACGAAACATATCGTAACGGATGATGTACTTAAGAAGGTCTCATAATCAGAAAGAACCTAAGAAAATTTGTCCTATTATTTTTCATATTATGGTCTAATTGTTAATATTCTATGTTTGCCAGTAATATAATGATTTGTAATTTAGTATTTTATAGAATTGTGCATATGTATAACTAGAACTAATATCACTGATTTATATCTACATAACTAAATAAATCCTACATTTTAATCCCGGTGGCAACAAATCTTACTTTCTAATATTATACCATATCTATTAAGCTATTTATGCTATGTACCTATAGGATAAGACTAAATATCATGATTTAGTAACACAAATCTTTTTTGAATTTTTTGAAGTATCTAACTAAATTTTTCTCTTAATTCCATGGAACCCATGAGCTTTTGCATAATAAGTAATATAAAAGGTGTTACAAAAGAATTGGTCATAAGTGCAAGCTAAGAAATGTAGTTTAAAAACTCCACATAAATTTTTATGCCATTCTGATAATTTTTATCAAAATAAAAGACTTACCATTTAGTAAAGCTCAAAATAGTTTGTCATTAAGCTTATATATACTTCCTTTTGACTTTTCTAAGTACAAGTAGATGGGAAACATGATGTGCATTTCCAACCAAATATACAATAGCATCTTTGGCATATATTCCAAAACTTAAATAAATAGATGATCAATAGGTGCTAACACTTCTTCTTCTTTTTTTTCCAACCAATTTTACAATAGCATCTTTTTTCCTTCTTTAAGATTATCTACAACAAATATTCAATTACTTAAACAAATCTATTAACATCAACATGCTTCTTCTTTTACTTTGACTTGTAATTACTATCATTTGCTTTCTTCTATGTATATAAACTTTTCATATTAAGAAGCTTCAACAAAAAATCAATCAATGTGATGATAATTCTTCCACCACAAGCACTATTTTTTTGACAAAAAGTAAAATATTGAATTTAGTGATCTAATATTTGATTTTACACTTTAATTGGTCTAACTTGTACTTCCACCTTAATTAAAACATGACTCATTTTTAGTGCACCTAATATCCATTACACACTAAATTAGTTGATATTGTTGTTGAGGTCATGAGTTCATTCAAGCTGACTTTTTAATTCACTTATTTTATTTTAAGTTACTAAATAAAATTAATACTTTGCTTGGTATAGGGATACTAAAATTACATAAATCATTTACATGAATTTTTTGTAAGGGATTTACGTGAACCTTTTTAAATAAATGAAAGAGTTAACTTGGTTCAATCTATTCTACTATTTTGGTTAGATTATAGATTAGCTTAGTGACCCAAGTAAAGCAAATCATGGTTGTCAAACTCTTTGAAACCTTCATTCTACCCGCTTTGAAGACGCCCTAACTTGGGATCAATGGTGACCATTTGGCTAAATAAATGAAATAAGGATGGGTAAAATGGGCTAAATATGTATTATTATTGAGAAAGATTTTTATCCTGATCTAGATCTCAGTTTATTTTGTTATTGGGCACTCAATGTCAAAGCTAGAATATCTCATCTCCTACTATCTCAGGCACATAAAATACAATCCTAAAATATCAGCCGATGCAATCAAATTCTTATTTTAAATGTGTCTATAACTAAGAAATTCAAAATTAATGCTTAAAAAAAGTTGATAATGTCAAATACAAATATTACCCAGATTTTAATATCCTATTCCTAGCTATCTGATGAGATATAGGAAAATAAAGGATCTTTTCAAAATTTTTTGTTTTCAATCTTTAGCAACATAAATTAAAATTTCAGTTCATCTCAATATTGGTCACCAATTAAGATCGTGGAGATTTGAGTATTTAGAAATTTTGACCTTAAACCGGACAAGGCTTTAAACTATTTTCCAAGAAGAGCAATGCCACAACACCTAAAAGAGGGATATATTTTAGTGGACAGCTATTGTGGCTTAGACCATTCTGTTAACATCATGTCAACTTTTGGTTCTTATTGATATTACTGGTAAAAATATTGATCACTATATTTGTTCTCATATTAGTCCCATACTTGGGGTTTCCTTCCAAGATTAACATATGTAATTATTAACAGACATCATATTACGCCAATCCAATTAATATAGCCTCACAAAACATCTCTAAATCACAAAAATTATGTGGTTATTATTATAAAGTTCCCCACTATATGACAAGTTGGTCTACTTATTGATATACTTTCCATTTTTATAATATCTTTCTTTCTTCAACAAACTTCATCTCTAGCGCCTTTGATACAATGACTCCACTTGGCATATCTTTAGACATGAATTCTAATGCATTGCTTCTATTTTTTTATTTTTTATTTTTTTATAATTTCACCTCCTCAATTACTTATTCACCGCTACACTTCTTCATATCACCATCATAAACTCTTGATCTAGTGCCGGGATAAGGACATCGATATCATAAATCAACATGCATCCAGGACTTCCATCTTTCAACATTTTCTCCTAACTTTTAAATCATGAAGAAACCATCTCCTGACATAAATCTCTTAGATTACATGGTTAACTAAAGTCACTCCCATCCTCGAGGTAGATCACCTCTTTATCTTTGGCAGTCTATCATCTATTAGCTAGTACCTTAAACATTTTAGGAACCTTATAAAGTCTTCTTTAGATGAATGAAGTATAATTTTTTAGAATATATAAGAACCAACTTAAGTATTTGCAACAATTTCAAACAAGTTTAGACTTAGTGCAAATAATTTGAAAGCCTTTCCTTACAGATACACTCAACTGTTTTCCCCGTTATTATGAAAGGTCATCATATTTCTTCTTCTTTGTTGTTTCTTAGCCAATATCTTTAGATAGAATAGAATTTGCTTATATACTCAAAAGCACTGCAAACCTCACAAAATTAGAGTCCTCTCATACATAATCATGCTAAATATTTTATCAACCAATTCTAATAAAATAGGACATGTAACTAATAAGATAAACTTAATTTGAAATTTAATTTTTTAATTAAAAATTTATGTTGGATAGTTATGGATAGATAGAGATGAAGATGTTATCTTGATTGATTATTATCTTGATAGAACTAGTTGTTATTCTATTAGTTTAAATTAAATTTTAAGGCTATATATATGATGTATCGCAGGGAATGTAATCAATCTATCGAGAAAAATAAAAGTTTCATTTCATTCGTTCTAAGCCTCATTCTTTTTTCTTTCTTTTCTCTTATTTAGGATTTCTCCTTTTATCAATTTGGTATCAGAGCTTTATTTTTTTTTTTTTTTTTGGAGAGATGGCTAGTAATATGCAAATCCAAGTCCCTTTTCCAGACGAAGGAGAATTAGGAGAACTGGAGTATTCAGATGAAGGCTCTATTTGGATTCGAAGATACATGAGAGGTGGTCGAGAGAGGCTACGAAGAGCCTGAAGATGAGTCAACACTCCAAGCAAACCAGTGGGAGATCCTAAACAACTCAAGGAAGAAGGATAAGAAGGCTCTGTTTTATACGTATGAGGACCTAGATGAAGTAAATTTTTAGAAGGTGTCAGCAGCCGCCACCTCCAAACAGGCATGGCATATTCTCCATAACGCCTACAAAGGCATTGAAAAGGTGAAAAAAATTTACTTTCAGATGCTCTGATGCGAGTTTGAAGCATTACAGATGACAAAGTTTGAGAGCATTGCAGATTATTTCACACCGGTTCAGATCATTGTGAACTAGCTTCGAAGAAATGCTGAAAAAAACCTAGATGATGTTCGTGTGATTGAAAAAATATTATGTTCTTTATATGACATATTCGATTATGTTGCCATGGCTATCAAAGAATCAAAAGATCTCAAAGCCATGACTATAAATGAACTGATGGGGTTGCTGCAATCATGAGCAACGAATCAACAAGAAGAAAAATGAGCTAATTGATCAAGCACTTCAAAGCAAACTCACATTAAAAGAAAGCTTCAGAAGTGCTGAAACTAATCGAGGATAAAGTCATGGTTGAGGTCGTGGCAGAGGCGTCGGACGTGGTAGAAGAGGACATGGAAGAAATGATGTCCACTTCAGTCAAAATAGTCCTCACAAAAGAGAAGCTCGGAGGAACAAATCAAAAGTTCATTGTTACATCTGTAAGAAGCTTGGTCATTTTGCTTATGAATGTTATTACAATAAAGATAACCAAGTAGAAGAAAATGCTAACTATGTTGAATGAAAAGAAGAAGATTTGTTGCTGCTAGCTTCTAAAGAAGGTGAAGGACTCAAGAAGGTGAAGGAGGAAAGAATGAGAGCTGGTATTTGGATAGCGGAGCCAGCAACCATATCTGCATACATAAAGATATATTTGTAGAGCTAGATGAATCGGTGGGAGGCTATGTTCATTTTGGTGATTCTTCAAAAATTTTGATAAAAGGCAAAGATAAAATCCTAATCTGCCTAAAAGATGATAACTATTAATTTATTTTGGAAGTATATTATGTACCGGATATGAAAACCAATATCTTAAGTTTGGGACAATTGCTTGAGAAAAATTATGACATTCATATGAAAGATAAAAAGCTCTTTATAAGAAATAATTTCAATGACTTGATTGCTCAAGTTGAGATGTCAAAGAATCAGATGTTTGTTCTTGACATCAAAAATGATGTAACAAGATGCTTAAAAGTATGTGTGAAAGATCCTTCATGGATTTGGCATCTAAGATTGAGATATATTAATTTTGGCGACCTTAACACCCTATTAACCAAGAAGATGGTATATGGCTTGCCTCCAATCAATCATCTGGATCAACTTTATGAGGGATGTGTTTTTGAAAAGCAACCAAGGAGGAGTTTCGCTCATGAAGCAACCTATAGAGCCAAGAAGCTACTGCAACTTATTCATATGGATGTTTGTGGACCCATAATCCCTACATCCTTGGGTAAGCGTTGGTACTTTCTTTCTTTTATCGATGATTTTTCTCAAAAGATTTGGCTATATTTTTTGAAGGAAAAGTCTGAAGTGTTAGACAAATTCAAGAAGTTTAAAACAATGGTGGAGAATGAGAGTGGCTACTTTATTAAAGCTGTTCAATCTGATTGGGGCGATGAGTTTACATCAAAAAAATTTGAAAATTTTTATGAAGAGAATGGGATCCGACTTTAGTTGACTGCTCCATATTTCTTTCAGCAGAATAGAGTGACAGAGAGAAAGAATCACACCATTATCAATATGATGGAAAGCATGCTGAAGATGAAGAACTTGCAGAAAGAATTCTAGGCCGAGGTGGCAGCTTGTGCCGTCTATAATCTAAATCACTATCCTATACAAATGCATAAAGGCGATCTTTATCGAGTACTTCTCTAAATCAAAAGCCTATAAGCTTTATAATCCTAATAGTTTCAAAATTATTATTAGCAAAGATGTGGAGTTTAATGAAGAAGGTATCTGGACCTGGTATAAAGTTGGAGAAATCAAAGAAGTACAAGCAAAAATAGAAGTCCAAGAGGCTACACCAACTTCTTCAACTTCATCAACACCCCCATATTCATCACCCTCTTCACCATCACCTTCGCCATCATTATGTACATCCTCGGACTTTTCTTTGGAAGAAAGACCTCGAAACACAAGAAGCCTACAAAAACTCTATGACATAACAGATGAATTGCATCTTGTTTGTTTATTAACTAATTGTGAACCTCTAGAGTTTCAAAAAGTGGTAGAAGATAAAAGGTAGAGAGATGCTATGGCAGAAGAGATGAAAGCAATAGAGAAGAACCATATATGGGAGTTAACAACATTCCCTAAAGGGCAGAAGGTTATTGGGGTAAAGTGAGTCCATCGAGCAAAGAAGAATGCAGAAGGCGTGGTGAAAAAATACAAAGCCAGACTAGTTGCCAAAGGGTGTAAGCAAAAGGCCAGAATTTACTACAGTAAGGTATTTGCCCTTGTCATTCGTATGGAAACAATTAGATTAATTATTTCTATTGCTACACAAAATAGATGGTTTATTTTTCAAATTGATGTAAAGTCAGTATTTTTAAATGATTTTATTGATGAGGAAGTATATATTGAGCAACCTATAGGGTATGTCATAAAAGAGCATGAAGAGAAGATATATAGATTGAAGAAAGCATTGTATGAGCTTAAGCAAGCATCGAGGGCTTGAAATGCGAGGATCTATCAATACTTTAAGCAGAACGACTATATTCAGTGCCCTTATATGAAAGTGCATTGTATATGAAAATAAATAATAGTGATATCTTACTTATTTGCTTGTATGTAGATGATCTTATTTTTACAGGCAACAATCCGATTATCTTTGAAAAATTTAAGAGAATAATGGTTCACGAATTTGAGATGGCGGACATCGATCTCATGTCTTATTTTCTTGGGATCGAAGTGAAGGAAAGCAATGAAAAAATTTGTATTTCATAGAAGGCTTATGCAAATGAGATTCTAAAAAGATTCGAGATGAAAGGCTACAACTCTATTAGCACACCGTGGTGTGCAGCACCAAATTATCAAAGTACAAAGATGGAGAGTTAGTTGATGCTGTTGGATGTATGTCCTAGAAGCTAATATGGCTGATATATTGTATATTTTTAGGATATAAATTTATACTTAAAATATTGATTTGACTAATAAAAAGATAATTTTTTATTTTTCATTCAAGTGTAATGTGTCTTTGAATCGTTCAAAAAATTAATACTTAAGATACATATTTTTAAGGTATTAAGAATTAGAGGCATGTATAATTAATTTTTAAATTACTTCCGATTATAGTACTATTATGAGAATGATGATTGATTTGGATAGATAGATGTACACATTGCTTCTTTTGAAATAGATGAGTCTCTAGTTTATAGTGTAGAAATATTGAGTGACAGATGTGGGTAGTTGTTAGAGAATAATTAGTACTGAGCGTGATCATATGAGAGATCACATAGATTTCTACCTAATTATCAGTGATCATCTCGATGCTATAGTTGTGTGAGTGATTTTTTGACCTGCGATAGTACGATTGCTCACAATAAGATTGTTAGAGTTTGACTGCATAAAAATATGATCTTTTAACCACTTGAGATCTTGTAGTGTATGTTGGCAACAATTAGTCTACTGTAGGAGCAAGATATGTATCTAGATAGAATTTATCAATCTTGAGAGAGAGGAGTGGTCTTATGAGATTTAAGAAGCTCAGTTCATAAGTCTGTGGTCACAGCAGTGTGATTGATAGAAAAAAATTTTCACGAGAATCATAGTTAAATTTGAGTTGATTGAATCTATTATATGACTGATGTTAAGATTTAACAATTTATTTATGATCTACCATCATATCGGGACTCACGATAGAGAGATTGAATCATATAGAAACTACACCTAAAGATTCTTTTTCGATTCTTCTGGATTGTCACTATATACTCTATGTATCACTAATAGATTGTGAGAACTTACTAAGATCATTTTGGATCGACGATCCTTATTGAGTTAGAGTAAAATCATTCCGATCTATTGAAAAGAGTTTCAATGATACTATGATAGAGATCAAAGTATATCTCATTATCAGATAGAATTAAACCTATAGGATCATACAATAAAGAAATTTGATCTGGATTAAACAATCAGACTTATGAAATCTCAATTGGGTTAGGAGAAATCCTATTGAGTTTGGAAGAACCTTGCTAGCACGTGATTAACTCAATTTCTCTTTGGACTTGGATTGTTTATTTGATGAGAATTAATTCAAGTTAATTTTCTGCATTTGAACCTAATTGAATTAGATTCATTGGGCTTCCAAAGTTGGGTGCCCAAATAAGTTTGGATCAAGCTAAGAAAAAGGCCTAATTCCCTAACTAACTAGAGAACCCCTTGATCAAGCTATGGCACCATTTGATGTGACTAAATGGGGTGCCATGTGATGGTGAATCATGTAAGAAAGAAACCAAGAGAGGGGGTGGATGCCCTCCTCCCTTTTCCACATCTCTTTTCTGCATGAAACATATCTAAGAGGACACCAATAGTTGGTGCCTCATAATCCCTCTTTGTCATGGTCTTTTGGGTAAGATCAAAGTGAATTCCTAATCAAATTAGGAGAATATCTTTGAACCAAATTAATTTTTGGTTGGAACCCAAATAGCCCATCTATTTAAGAGACCGCACCCCTTGGTTTCTTCATGCTGAATTTCATATCACAAAACTTCTGCTCCCTATCTCTCCACACTCCTTCTTGCATGCTCTCTTGTTCTCACATCCTAACGTCCAAATGGGTTTGAGCGTCCCACCAATCCAATTGCCCAAGTTAGTTGGGCGTCCCCTTTCTTCTCAAGAATGATTTCAGGTTCTTGATTGTTCTAAGATCAAGAAAGTAAGATCAACAAAAAGAAGAAAAAAAGAAAGATCAAGGAAAGGATCAAAGGTTGATCAGCAGGATTGATTCAGATGCACAGGAAAGATCCAACTTAAGGAAGAAGGATCTTCACAAAAGAAGATCAATCTAGGCTGATCCTGAGTGGATACCCATAGAGGCCAAATAATTGTGTAGCTAAGATAGAATCTATTTTTTTTCAGATCCAAATTTGAAAGAAAAAAAAAATGAAGTAGGTACATGATATGATCACATACTTATTTTCAGCATAAAATTTAGTATATATTAATTTCTGCATATAAACTAGATCCCTAGATGCTTTGTTTTGTGTATGCATGTTCTAGATTAAAAGAAGTTTTAATCTTCTATTCTATTTAGTTATTTAAAAAAAAAATTGAAATCTATATGCATGCGCATCATACGAAAATCCAACAGAGGTATTAGAGCCATGAATTTTATATGCATAAGATTGACATATATATTTTAAAAAGAGTTTCAAAATCTGATTTTTCTTAATCCATAAGATGTATAGATGTTTAATTTAGATCTGAAAATTATTTTAGATCTGATTTCTAGTTCGTATATAAGATATATAAAGGCATGCATAGATCTGAAAATTATTCTAGATCAATTTTTAATTCATGTATGTGATATATGGTTGTATGCATAAATCTTAAAATTAATTTAGATATGATTTATGATTGATATATGAGATATGTGATATCATGACAAGATATGAATTTAGTTTAGATCTCAATTCTAAATTCATATATGAGATATATGTTTGTATGTTGGATCTAAAAATTAGTTTCAAGATTAAAAATTTAATTTTCATGCAAAAAATTTAGATATGAAATTTAGTTTTAAAATCTAAAATTTATATTTGTGCATGAGGGTTTGGTCATGAGTAGATCAAATTAGGTTACGTAATTGGATTACACCTACGGTTTTTATTTGAACATAATGAGTCTAAAATTGATTTAGCGATTGATTGAACCAAGTTAAGTGTTGATTAGGATTAGATCAATAAAGCTTTAGATCATACAATTATTGTTGATCAAATCGATGAATACCCATATATAGAATTGATTAACCTAAGGATCTAATTTGGCTCGATGGCTTGAGCCTTATTCGCTTAAGCGAACCTATTTGGATCAATTGACCTATTGATATTTAAGACAAGTAATTGAAAGGTAGTTATTTAATTAGGACCCTTGATCTATCAAGAGGAAGCTTTTCACTGATCTCCACTTACCTGATCAATTTGAAAGATTGAGTCTTGAATATGATTGCTTGGCGGTCTGGTTTAGTCCATGCCAATTAGATCAGTCATTCGATGACTGATTAGATGAGACCTAAACCAAATTTTTTCATGAATATCAAGTCTAGAGATCTTCCACCATTGTAGATGTGCGAATGTGCTACTGGTGTTGATTGTTCTTGATTGGTCACAGTGGTTCAGTTGTATCAAAAATATACAACCTCTCTATTAGCAAAAAATTACTTCAGCGTAAAGATGGGGTTGGGCCCAATAACTGTTAGATGAGAGATCCAATGACGATTTTGCACCTGCTTGTGAATGATGGGTCAGACTTAACTAAGGAGTATGATCAATAACTATTAGGTGAGTCTACATAACTTAGAGACTAAGTCGCTGCAACATGCTTAGAGAAATATCTGGATAAGAAGTTGTCCATGCATCGGTGTACGTGTTATTAATAACTGTTAGGTGAGGTGCAAGATATTGGTAGGACCGTAGCACCTACTAAAAGTTCAATTATCATGTTAGAATTTTCGCTTCTCCATCCGGAGAGTGTAGGAATCCAAAAAAAAATAATGAGAGTTTATTTACTTCTTAAAATCTCTAAATTAAATATAAAACTTAAGTATAAATATCTAACTTGAATCTCTACTCTCGCAGTTAAACCATATCAGCTTTGAACCCTCTAGTCCACATCCTTGAATCCAATCATTTGATCAAAATCAATTTTAAAGACTGACTTAGAAATCTCAAGATTATCTTAATATCTAAAAAATTAGAATATGTACTTGACCAAGATCCTCCAGTCTTACCAAACCATCCTAGTGCTGAGCAGAGAGCAGTATTTGATAAATGGATGAATGATGACAGTCAGATTAAATGGTATGTGCTGGTTTTTATGTCAAACGAGTTGTAAAACCAACATGAATATATGCCTACTGTCAGGACCATAATTACTCACTTACAAGAGTTGTATGGTGAGCGAAACCACACTACGTGCTTTGAGGTCTTCAAGAGACTCTTTAACATGAAGATGCGCGAAGGACAGTCAGTCCATGAATATTGTATGATAATGATCAAGGACCTAGAAGAGCTTGAAAAGCTCGAGCAGAATATGCAAAGAAAATTGCTAATGGATTTAATCCTGCAATCCCTTACGAGTTCATATAGTCAATTTATTATAAATTTTTATATAAACAAATTGGACTGCACTATATCCGAACTGGTCAACATATTGGTCACTACTGAGAAAATTTTGAAAAGTTCAAGGGCCATTGTTCTCGCTCTAGAGCGGACTTTTTCATCCAAGAGAAAGTCTGGTTGGAAGAAGAAAAATAAACTCATGAAGAAACAGAAAAAGGAGAACAAGCCAAAGAAGAATGCTTCGATGAAGATTGTGGTGAAAAAAAAGTATTTCCATTATGATGCTGATGGCCATCGGAGGAGGACTTGTCCACTCTATCTGGAAAGCTTGAAGACCAAGAAGGATGACACACCTTTGGAAGATATGGCTAGTTTGCTCGTAATTGAATCAAACCTAACGATTTCTTCTACTTCTAGTTGGATATTGGACTCTGATTCTAGTGTTCATATATATATTTCAATGCAGAGTCTAATAGAAAGAAGGAGATTGAGGCAAGGTGATATGATCCATCGGATCAGTAATGGAGCATAGGTTACTCTAGAAGCCGTAGATACCTGTCCTCTTCAATTACCATCATAGTTTATATTAGATTTAAAAGATTATTATTTTATACCTATAGCTAGTCGAAATTTGATTTTCATAGCTGTACTAGCACAGGATAGATTTGATTTTAATTTTAATAAAAAATTTTATTCTATTTATTTATAAAATAACTTGATTGCACGTGATCTTTTAATTGATAATCTTTATCACTTGTATGTTGATGCGAATATGAATATAAACGAGCAAATAATGAGTGCCGTAGGTCAAAAGAGATCCAGAAATGAAATTAAGCAGAAGTATATGTGGCATCTCAAGCTTGGACATATTGGAGAGGAAAGGATAAATAAACTGAAAAAGGATGAGATTCTTGATCTTTTGATTTTGAGTAATGCCTAGCATGCGAACTTTGCCTTTGAGAAAAGATGACCAAGTTGCTTTTTGTAGGATACGAAGAAAAAGCCACTGAGATTTTGTTCTGGTATACACTGATATGTATGGACCATTTGATGAATAAGACAGGAGTGGTTATAACTACTTCATTATCTTTACCGATGATTTGTTACGATACAGATATGTGTTTCTGATAAGACACAAGTCTGAAGCCTTTCAAAAGTTTAAAAAATTTAGAAACGAAGTAGAGAAATAAACAGACAAACCCATTAAAATTCTTCGATCAGATCGAAGAGGTGTATACCTTAGTCAAAAATTTTTAAAATATCTTAAGGACAACGGCATAGTCTCTCAATGGATCCCTCCTAGTATACCTCAGCTTAACGGGGTATCCAAAAGAAGGAATAGGACCCTATTAGATATGGTCAGGTCCATATGAGCTTCACTGATTTACCCTTATATCTTTGGAGACATACCTTGTTAACCATGATATACCTACTAAATAGGGTTCCTTCAAAATCTATTCCTACCATCCCATATGAGAATGGCATGGTAAGAAGTCGAGTCTAGATTATCTAAAGATTTGAGAAAATCCATCCTATGTGTAAAAATAGATGATTGATAAATTAGAGGATAGATATCTGTTATAGCTCATTTTATAGGATATCCAAAAGAATCTATATGATACTATTTTTATTTTTTACATGATCGTAATATGATTGTGAGTTGTCATGCCATATTCTTAAAAAAATAGTTTATCCAGGATGGTGGCAGTGAAAAGTTAATTGAGCTCGAAGAGAATCTCTCTGAAGAGCAACGAACTATAGATTCTCAGGAACATATAGTTAATGAGCTAGTAGTTGATATTTCTTCACCATCTTGTAGATCTAGTAGGATCTTCCGTCCTCCTGAGAGGTACATGGATATATTTACAAAGGATATAGAAAAAATATTTCTTATGAAAGATAAGTATCATGGAGATGATCCAAATACCTTTGACGAAATGATGTCCGATATCGATTTCGAGAAATAGTTAGATGCAATGAAGTCGGAGATTGACTTGATGTATCCGAATCAAGTATGGACTGTAGTAGATCTACCTGAGGATATATTACCTATTGGATGTAAATAGATCTACAAAAAGAAAATAGATGCAAATAGTAAGGTAGAGACCTATAAAGCTAGGCTCATAGTAAAAATTTATAGTCAGTATGAAAGTATTGACTATCAAAAAATCTTCTCATCTGTAGTCATACTGAAATCTATCCACACTCTGCTTGCTGTTGCAATTGATTATGATAATGAAATCTGATAGATGGATGTGAAAACTATTTTTCTGAATGAATTTCTTAAGGAAGATATCTATATAGAGCAGTCTTTGGATTTTACATCCGGTGATGACGATCATCAAGTCTGCAAGCTGTAAAGATCTATATACGGATTAAAGCAAGCTAATCGAAGTTAGAACCTTTATTTTGATGAAGTGATCAAATCGTTTGATTTCATCAAAAATGAGGAAGAATCCTGTGTATACAAAAAGATCAGTGTGAGTGTAATAACATTTTTCATATTGTACGTGGATGATATTTGTCTTATTGAAAATGATATTCCCATATTAACCTCGGTCAAAAGATGGTTGTCTAAGAAATTCTTCATTAAAGATCTAAAAAAAGTATCGTATATTCTTAGAATAAAGATTTATAGGAATAGATCTAAAAGGATACTAGGTCTGTCTTACAAACTATACATAGAGAAAGTACTGAAGAAGTTCAGCATGAAAAATGCTAAAAGGAGACTTCTACCTCTTAGGTATGGTATTCATCTTTTCAAAATGATGTATCCGATCACATCTGAGAAAGTTCAACACATCAGTAGAATTTTTTATGCCTCGATCATAAGGAGCCTCATACATGTCATGCTGTATACTCGATCTGATATTGTTCTTGCTGTGAATGTCACGAGCAGGTATCAGTCGAATCTAGATGAGGAGCACTGGAAAGCTATGAAAAATATTATTAAGTATTTAAAAAAAATTAAAAATTTATTCTTGATCTTTAGAGGAAGATCTGAGTTGCGAGTCGAGGGTTATATTGATTCAGACCTCATATCTGATCCTGATGATAGAAAGTCAACGTCAGGATATGTGTTCATATGCAATGATGGTGCAATCAACTGAAAGAGTTCCAAGCAACCCATCATAGCAGATTCGATCATGTAAGCTGAATATGTCACTGTTTCGAATGCTACAAAAGAAGGCTTCTGATTTAAAAAGTTTATCGCAGAGCTCGATGTAATGACATTGAATGCCATACTACTATACTACGACAACAACGAAACCATATCACTCACTAAATAGCCTGGGTCTGATCAAAAATCAAAGCATATAGAGTGATGGTTCCGTATCATATGCGACTATCTCGAGAAGAAATACGTCGAGATGCGAAGAGTAGACTCCATGGATAACGTGGCAGATCCACTAATAAAGCAATTAAGCCAGCCAAAGATTGAAGTCTACCTTGAAAAGATAAGACTTAAATTAGTGGCCGATTGACTTTAGTCCAAATAGAAGATTGTTGGATATATGTCTTAGAAGTCAATACGGCTGATACATTATATATTTCTAGGACACAAATTTATACTTAAAATATTGATTTGATCAATAAAAGGATAAATTTTTTTTTTTTATTCAAGTATGATGTATCTTTGAATCGTCCAAGAAATTAATGCTTAAGATACATATTCTTAAGGTGTTGAAAATTAGAGATATGTATAATTAATTCTTAAATTACTCTTGATCATAGTATTATCATGAGAATGATGATTGATCCACATAGATTGGTGCACAGATCTTTTAGGATAGATGAGTATCTAGTTTACAGTATAGAGACATTGAGCGATAAGTATAAATAGTTGTTAGAGAAGTACTAATACTGAGCGTGATCATAAGAGAGATCGCGTAGATTTCTACTCAATTATCAGTGATCATCTCGATGCTATAGTTGTGTTAGTGGTCCTTCAATCTGCGAAAGCATGATTGCTCATAGTAAAGCTACTGGAGTTTGACTGCATAAAAATATGGCCACTTAACCACTTGAGATCTTATAGTGTATGTTGGTAATAATTGATCCACTGTAGGAGCAGGACATGTATCAAGATAAAATCTATCGATCTTGAGAGAGATGAGTGGTTCTATGAGATTTGAGAGGCTAAGTCCATAAGTCTGTGGCCACAGTGGTGTAATTGGTAGAAAAAAATTTTCATGAGAATCATAATTAGACTTGAGTTGATTAAATCTATCATATGATTAATATTAAGATTTGATAATTTATCCATGACCTACCATCATATCGAAATGCATGATAAAAAAATTGAATCACATAGAAACTACACCTAGCAATTTTTTTTCGATTCTGCTGGGTTGCCACTACATATTGCTAGGTGTTGCTGATGGATTGTAAGAGCTTACTATGATCGTTCTGGATCGACGATCCTTGTTGAATTATAGTAGAATCATTCTGATCTATTGAAAAGAGTTTTAATGATATTATGATAGAGATCATAGTATATCTCACTACCAGATAAAATTGAATTTATGAGTTCACACAACAAAAAAATTTGATCTGCATTAAACAATTGGGCTTATAAAGTCTCAATTGGGTTAGGAGAAATTTTATTGGGTTTAAGAGAACCTTGCTGTCATATAGTTAAACTCAATTTTTTTTTGGACTTGGATTGCTTATTTGATGAGAATTAATTCAAATTAATTTTCTGTATTTGAACCTAATTGAATTGGATTCATTGGGCTCCAAAAGTTGGGTGCCCAAATAGGTTTGGATCAAGCCAAGAAAGGGGCCTAATTCTCTAACTAACTAGAGAACCCCTTGATCAAGTTATGGCGCCATTTGATGTGATTAAATGGGGCACCATGTGATGGTGGACCATGTAAGAAAGAAACCAAGAGAGGGGGTGAACACCCTCCCTTTTCCGCTTGAAACATATCTAAGAGGATGCCAATAGTTGACGCCCCCTAATCCCTCTTTGGCGTGGTCTTTTGGGTGAGATCAAAGTGAATTCCTAATCAAATTAGGAGAACATCTTTGAACCAAATTAGCTTTTGGTTGGAACCCAAACAGCCCATCTATTTAAGAGACCGAACCCCTTGGTTTCTTCATGCTGAATTTTAGATTACAAAATTTCCGCTCCCTATCTCTCCATGCCCCTTCTTACACGTTCTCTTGTTCTCACATCTCAACATCCAAAACGGTTTGGGCATCCCACCAATCCAATTGCCCAAGTTAGTTAGGCGTCCCCTTTTCTTCTAAAGGCTGATTTTAGGTTCTTGATTGTTCTAAGATCAAGAAAGTAATATTAAGAAAAAGAAGAGAAAGAGAAGATCAAGGAAAGAATCAAAGGTTGATCAATAGGGTTGATTCAAATACGTAGGGAAGATCTAACTTAAGGAAGAAGCATCTTCACAAAAGAGGATCAATCCAGACTGATACTGAGTGAATATTCGTAGAAGCCAGACATTTGTGTGGCTAAGATAGAACTTATCTTCTTCAAAATCTAGGTTTGAAGAAAAAAAATGAAGGAGGTATGTGATACGATCATATACTTACTTTCAGCATAAAATTTAGCATGTATTAATTTCTATATATGAACTAGATCTCTAAGTACTTTATTTTATTCATGCATGTTATAATGTAAAAGACATTTTAATCTTCTATTTCATTGTATTATTTTGAAAAAGAAGTTTTTGAAATCCACATGTATGCGCACCATACGAAAATCCAACACATGTAACATATTTTAAAAGTCTAATCAGAAGTCTAAGATACTTGACATGCACGAGGCCGGATATCTTGGATGTAGTTGGATTGGTAAGCCGATATATGAAAGAGCCAAAATCGATACATCTCAAAGCTGCCAAATGAATCCTCCGCTACATGAAAGGTACCATTACTTATGACTTTTTATATTCAGTTTCTAATGAATTTTTATTAGTTGGTATTCTTACAACGATTAGGGTAGAAATCTTGAAGATAGAAAAAGCACTATTGATTTTACTTTCTTTATCGGCAATACGACCTTCACATGGTTCTCAAAGAACCAACCGATCGTGGCACTCTCTATATGTTAAGCAGAATATGTGGCAGCATCATCATATGTAAGCCATGCAATATGGCTAAGGAACTTAATAAAGGTAGTGCATCATCCTCAATATGAAATGACGAAGATTATGGTGGACAATCGATCGGCAATTGCATTGGTGAAGAACCCAATTTTTCATGAGTAAACACATTGACGTGCGGTTCCACTTCATGCGAGATCAAGTAAAGAAGTCCAATTGGAGTATGTGAAGACCGGAGATCAAGTGGTAGATATTTTTTCGAAGCGCGTTAGCTTTGATACATCCGGTAAATTGAAGACATTGCTTGGCATGATTGATGAAAGAAAATTAAGTTTAAAGAGGGATGTTGATAAGATAAACTTAATTTGAAATTCAATTTTTCAATTAGAAATTTAAGTTGGGTAGTTATAGATAGGTAGAGATGAAGATGTTATCTTGATTGGTTGTTATCTTGATAGAGTTGGTTGCTATCCTGTTATTTTATATTAAATTTTAAGACTATATATATGATATATCGTAAGGAATGTAATCAATCCACTGAGAAAAATAAAAGTCCCATTTCATTCCTTCCAAGTCATGTTCTTTTTTCTTTCTTTTCTCTTATTTAGGATTTCTCCTTTATCAGTAACTGCAAGGTATTCACTTGAGTACAAACTCCAAACAAATATTATTCTTTAAATGATTTGGTAGCGGATATGTACAGTTACTCATCCAATATAATGATTATAGTTGCGAGAGAATTGCTTCAACATGTTATAGTGAGTATCGAGGTTAAGATATAATATTTGCATAAGCTTAAAAATAAGAAATACAAATCAATCCTCTGTGAAAATGAGTAAATAAATTAACAAATGTATAAATACTTGCATTGTTTAGCTTAAAATATGCTCAGATATGTGATAAATATCTACTCAGACAACTAATGGAAGGTGAGGATATTATTGATAAAACGGTATTAAGGAAAAATATGCATTTTTAATGTCATCAACATATGAAAATGGAATGCTTCTGGGAGACAGCAGTATGAAGGTTAAGAAAACAGAATCATGAGGATGAATGATCTTTCAAATGTTTAGGAGAGGTTGACATAGAAGGGGGCTTCAGTAATGGAGAGAAAATATTTCCTTTAAATAGGTGTAAGAATGTAGAAACACATGATTGAGAGAAGTGAATTGAATGATCAATCAAACTTTGAGTAAAAGTTCAATGATGCAATGAACTTTCTCACTACTTTGATATTTGTATTGTATGCTTGATAGTTCCTTCAATTGTAGATGATATTAAAGTCTTAATTAATGTCACAGTAATCAAATACGTATAACCCAAATATATGTCATGAGTCGGTGCAACTAAGAATGCTTAAATAGCTAGAAAGATAGAGAGATAGGGATTCATTTCTGGGGTCGGACCGGAGTGGGCCGGGGTGCAGTGTTAGGAGACTACTAAAGATAGTGTGACTATTTACAATACGCACTGTATCAAAAATTAATCAAAGAAACAGAGGTTAACAAGCGTAAATAACATGTGTTAAACACATAAAATAGATATCATAAAAATTTTGGAAGTCATCATATTTCTAGAAGACTTAGACCTCATGATATGAACAAGGAGAAATAACCGTTGATAGAAGGTTCGTGATTACTAATCATGAATAGAAGTAGGATAAAAAAATAAATCTGAAGAAAAAACTAAAAAGTAATTATCCAAAACTTCTAACTCTTATTACAAGTAGAACTTATGTCATCAAAGAAAACACCATTCTTTTTAGTTTTTTTTTTTGATTATGATGAACTAAATACTTATTCACTATAAATAACTGAATTTAGTACTATACTTTATAAATTTTTTGAATTTTAATTCAAGGGAAAGAAATCATAGAGCTGAAATAACTCACTCAGAACACATTTTAAAAGATTACGTGATACAATTAGGTCAAATAAGCCTTTATAGAATAAATACTCAGCCGCTTGTGGACCATCGGATACTGTCATATTCAATATTTATTCAATTACTCTTTTGCCCGCAAATGCAATGTAGGTATTAGGTTCAGCAACAATGACATCTCCCAACATACCAAAACTGGCTGTTACTCCACCGGTTGTAGGAGATGTAAGGATTGATATATAGAATAATTTTTTATTTGATTGATAATTATGTAAAGTGGGAGATATTTTAGCCATTTACATCAAACTCAAACTTCCTTCTTGCATGAATGCTTCTCCAGAAGCACACACAATAATGTCAGGTGGTAGAGATCGATTAGTAGCATACTCGATCAAATGGGTGATTTTCTCACCTAAATCATAGGTCAAAAAAAAACTGATACCTATATGTTAGTGTATGACATCATAACAATAGACTCCTAAAGCTTTATAGAAATTATTATTATAATATCACATTCTTAGACTATACAGTAAATAATACATGTATAAATAGATATATGCATTACTGTGCTTAGAGAGGAAAGGCCTTTTGTAAAATTGACGTGTTTTCCTTTTTATAATTTGGTGTTTATTCATCATGACTCAGGTATGCATATAGATATATGTATCTCTGTGTTGTGGAAGAGGACCATTCATAATACATGAAATAAAATTGTTCGACATATTTCATTTTTGAGAATGTGGTGGATATTTGTCACTACTTAAGTTTAAACCTCAGACCTCTCACCAAGAAAGAAGGGTTCCAAACAGTTGAGCTAACAATTATTGGCTAGTATTTAACATGTAGTTTTTTCTACGTTGACAAATATTCATTTGTCCAATCTACAAATGTCCTCCTGGGAATTTCTTGTACTATGTTAGAACCACCATGGATAGTGGATTACAAAGCAAAATCATGCATTATCTTTGAAGATAGCAGCTTCTTATATTGATGATAAACTTGAGATATTTGTAGAATTATACGAAAATGATCAAACATGGTATCCCGTGTTATAACTATATTTAGTATATCAATTAATCTAAACCATAATATTGATTCCCCTAAGTTTACACTAATGACAATTCTGAAAATAATATCACATCTTTGGAGGCACTTACATGCAACCATATATGGTGTACAAATATTTGATAGAAGTCGTATCTTGACAATTGAACGCTGTACCAAGATAAACTGATCAAGATTATGACACAGTGCTGCTTAATGTAACATTTCAGCCTCATAGGCCAAGTATTATGCTCATTCCTATTCTTGTTTCTTTTTAAGAAATCCTTCTTCCTAGACTAAAAAGGATTGAATGTTTCAAAATCTAAACACAGCAATGCAAACTGACGATTATGCAGTATAACATATAAGGTCTATAGATTGTTCAAGTTGCAGTCACAATAGGAAGCTAATTCTAGAAATGGCCTATTTCCAAGAAAATGCTCATTTATTATATCACATAGTGGAATCACCAGTGCAACTTAGAAAATGTTAAACTATGGTAGTTCCTTTGAGGAAAGATCATCTATAATCCACGCAGATGATTATGTACACAATGGAGTAGACAGGTGAAATAACTTTTTCAAGCCCTCAGATATGAAATTTGTAATTCATAAGTTGCAATTTTGCTTTCATAAGTACTTTTAGATCAAGTATAATCTCAACATAAGCACATTTTACAAACCATGTTGGGGCTTACGTAAAGTTCTCTTTGGCGTACAATATTCATGCATCAGTTTGTATTTTATATACGATGTCGATTTGTGTAGTATTGCATAAAGTAGGAAGAAGAGAGAAAACATGAGCAGACCAATTGGATGGTGCTGGTTCAACAAAAATGACAAGCAAAAAAGTGATAGCTGAAATTTTGAACAAACACTACTATAGCAAGATCAACATGAGCTGTACATCTCTTTCTCGGGGAAGAAGATGGGAAAAGCCCATCGAATCTAGTGAGATCTTAAATTATTTTTTCTTTTTCTTGACAGAAGATCTTAAATTATTGTGAATACAGAATTTAAACAAAGGAAACCGACACCAACCCCCATTGATTAATATCATTAACTGGACTGGTTTGCACGCTCATATCTTTCTATTCTAGTTTTACTATAAGAACAACATATATATTTGGCTGCAACTAGTATGAAATAATTTGAAGATCTGTATCGTTAAATTAATTTTGGTCGATCCTTTAAAGATGATTGACATACAGAAAATAGGGAGAACATGAACAGGCACAGTGATAAATAACAAGGATTCAGTTCGAATAATAAATTCATCACAATCATTTTTGTTTGGTGATTTTCTCTTTTCTGGTTATGGTTGTTTTTCAGCATTTGAAGTTTGTTATAACCTTTGGAATAAATTTGTTTAGTAAGTTTGAGTTTGTCATTCCCTTGGTTATTACGTTTTTTTTTTGAAAAAAAAAAAAAAAAAAAAAAGCTATTTTGTAAGTTCAATACAAATCACCTAATTTATTGTTTTAGTATATTTTTATGACAACATAGGAGGAAACTGATAAAATTTTCTCCCATTGTGAAAGCTAAATGATCAATATAGAATTTAAGGTCATGCTTTCACAAGATTCCAGACAGTTTGTTTCTGTCATTACCATGCCTTAGTAATGATAATTCAATAATTGTATATCTAGAAATGCTTCTAAGTTGTTTGCTAGTTATTTATTTTGCATATAATTTACAATCAATACATTAGGATAGTTACTACTTCATGTGTTAAATAATTTGTTTCTATTTAACAATCATACGTTTAGACCCTTCTGCTTTCACACAAATGTTCCTTCATATGTTTTATTTGGTGTCTTCCATTGTGGCTGTAAGAATTAGGAAGTATTTTGGCTGGAGGCTTTGTAGATTCTGCTACAGCTCACCTTCCCACTAATGAAAGGATGAAAGAATTTTTTTTTGAAAAAAAAAAAAAAGAAATAACTTGCTTAAGTACAAAAATCGGTATACTTATTTGTAGAACTGGTTGAGACGTGATTTAAATAATTAAATTAAAAATTTGGAAGCACACCATTTGAAATTTAGATAGTATAGCCACTTCTACCATATATTTCTTGGTGGAAAAGATAAACGTATAATGATAATAATAATTTATTCTTGTGCTTCTTGAATTCCATTTTGGCTCATTTTGGACACGAATATTTCAGTTTCAACTCAAAGATGCTAATTTAAACACACAGGAATAGACGTGCTATCATACCATGAGTAATCAACTTCAATTTACATGCCTTGAAGAATGTTGTTTATGCAACTTAATGTTGAAAGTTTACTATAATATTGGTTGTGCATTATCCTTTTGAAGTATATTTGATTCTTTCACATCCTCCAAACTTTAACTGCTAGTAATCATAGTTTTACTAAAAGGAATGAATTAGCCAGTTATAGTCCAGGCAATCTAAGAACCTTGGAAGGGGCAAACTGGGAAGAGATCTAATCTTTGGTATCTTGCACAAAGTGACTATTCCGGGACTCAAAACTGCCATTGCACTTGCAAACCCAGGCCTACCATAGTACCAAGCAATGAACCCAAAATTGTAGTTTTTTTTCAGTTTAGCTAAAATTCTACAGAACAAAGCTGAGCATAAAATTGTGAGAGAACAAGTTTCAAGAGTGCAGTAAATATAAGTGTGAAGGGATGCACTGAAATATGTTAGGACTGTCTCAATTCATGAGAAATATCTGATCAGCATGGAACAATACATGCACCTGCATCTGACCATCAGGAATAAGTTTTTTCTTTTTTGATGAAAACCATGAGGAATGAGTAACTAAGTCAATACTGTTTATACGTCCCAGTTTTTATGATCACAAAGTGTTATATGATTTTTCTCCTATTGCCAATATTTCAAGGGATTGTAAAGAATTATGTTCATGTTTTATTTCACTGCATTATGTGTAAAAGTTGCATGATTGTCAACCATCAAAGCAGCTAACATCATAGCTCAGTTTACTTCCTACCATTTACATAATCTTATGCAAATTTCTTCTATTTTTCCTATGTTCTTTTGAACGACTAAACATACAGAAGCTTCTAAGATGGTTATCCAGCTAAAAATGTAGACCTGGATGGATCGATGAGCCTGAGAGAATGCTAACTACTGACGCTGCAAAAACGGATTTGCTTGCAAAGAAAATAAAAGCTTCAAAATGATTGTCTGAGACTATTTATTAACTAAGCCTCAGAGGAGTAGGGGTGGGGAAGAAATACCTGAATTTGTTTTATTAACTATGTCTCATATATAGGAAAGAAAAGGAGAATAAAAGAAAAGGCAGCACCCGAAACTATTTTATTCATTAAAGCTCACAGGGGTAGCAAATCTGAATCCTTCCATGGATCTAATGTTCTCATCTGATCGACCATCGGAGTGCAAGCTCTGACAACTGGATCGATACGGAGGTAAAGAAGAAAGGAAAGAGAAATCTCTTTTCATCTTATTATTTTCAGAAGGAAACAAAAGCTGAAGGAAACACAGAACCTAAGCAATATTGTCAAGAAAAAGAACACATAATACATACAGAAGATCAAAATATTCGAAACAACTGCATAAGATGACGTGTAACAACTCACCATACACAAGAAATGTCAAGAAATATTCGCCTGCTTAGCATTTATAACACATCAAACGTATACTCTCGGTACATAGCACCGGAAATGGAAAAAAGCTGACTAATATTTTATTAATGCCCGGAAAGAAGTCTTAGGAGGTCTCTTTAATTTGGCAATGGTTGTAAGCTTAAAAAGTTAAAAAAAAATAAATAAATAAAAAAAACCAAGTTCAGTAGCTGGCATGTGAGATAGAGACAAATCCCAGTTTCCCTGTGCCATGAGAGAGGCGAACCATAAATACACTGAGACGACTCAAACACCAGTAGATGAAAATAGAAAGAGCAGGCTCATCTTTCTCGTTTTAAGCCGTAGCGTAACCACCATTTTCTTAATACAAGACTAGCCAAACACAGAAAGGGGGAGAGAGAGAGATGGGTGTCTTCCGAAGAGAACGGAGGGAAAAGCTATGGTTAGGGTTTCTAGATTGGTGGGGAAGATACCCCATCCAGTCGTTACTCGTCACCATACGAGACCTAATGCTAGAGATGTGGATAGCCAGGCAGGAGAGCACAAGGCAAAAGTGACGGCAGGACATGCTAAAAATAAAATAATAATCAAGAAATAATTATAGATCAAAATACTTCTAAGCCTACTCTCTTTCTTCCGGGAAGAGTTATCGAAAAAGAATAAAACAACGGAGGCAGGCGAAAGAGAGCCACAACTTTGCCATCCATCGGAGCATAGAAATGGAAAAAGAATCAGATCTTAGATCTGCAACCTTGAATGCAATAGATAGCAAAGAAAACGCCAAAAAATAAGCTGCCAACGCCTAACCAAGCACAGATTCAGCAGCTCAGAACTTTAAACATCGGATCTATATATTTCAAAGAGAAAAGAACGAAATCATGAGAAAAAGAGCGAGAGAGAGTCTTTAAAAACAGGGAGATGAGAGTGAGCAAGAAAGGAAGAAGAGAAGAGAAGAGTTATTATACCCAACGCTGCCGAACTCGTAGAGCTTGCCGCGGCTGGAGAAGATGATGAGTGCAACCTCGGCATCGCAGAGGACGGAGAGTTCGTAGGCCTTCTTGAGCAGGCCGTTGCGGCGCTTGGAGAAGGTAACCTGGCGGTTGATCTTGTTCTCGATCCTCTTCAGCTCAACTTTTCCCCTCCCCATTCTTTCCTTCCGGTCTCTCTCTCTCTCTCTCTCTCCAAGCACTGCTTTCTCTTGTGGTGGTACTCTCCAAACACTTGCTGGAAGAGAGAATATAATAATGGAAAGGCAAGGAGGTGGGTGAAGGAGAGAGAATATTAGAAGCAGGCAGGAAAAGGCACTAATTCTTTTCAATCTTTTCTTTTCTTCTTTGCATTTTAATCTAAAATTTTCACACTAAGTTCCCCCTTCTAAATCTTAATTTAAGTTGGTAATTAAGTTAGAGGTGGAAGCCCCTCCACCTTTCTGATAATTCCTTCTACTAGATATGGGAATATGAGCTAAAATGGTCACTCCATTGCCATGTTCCCCTCCTCCCCCAACCTCTACCCTTCACCTAGCCCCCTACACATGATATACCTCATCACCTCTATACCTCTTCTAACGAAATGGACCCCTCTTTGTTTTTTTAATCATTTCAATGGGGAATTGATTCGAGAACTCGTAAGCTTTTTTTATTTATTTAGGGAGAGAGAGGAGGAGAAAGAGTGGAAAGGATATTACCCTTCTGATCTTACTAGGTTCTGGTCACTAGGTGGTCACGTCCGATATAAGAGGAGGGGAATGAGTAAGCGTCAGAACCTGATCACGGAGCTACGTGTCGGCCGTCGTAGGATGCTTTGCTTCACGAGACATGCATCCAGCCGTCCATTTTTTACCTCGTTTTTATTATCTTGATCGGAGAGCCGATCTCAGCTCCCGTCGCACTTGTCGTCACATGAGGCCCGGTCGTTACCTTGGTACCTCCGAAATCCCCATAGATTGCTTCCTCTATTCCCGCCCCATGGATAAGATTATCCCGACCATCCGATCACGCAATCCCCCACTTCACCAACTCAAATATGGTACTTCAAAGATATTTTATGGCTCACATAGAGGAATCCACCTCTGACACGTACCCTTATATGTGGCCATGTGGATCCTGACAAGCATTTACCATCCACCACTCCGGTTAATATCAACCACGGAGGTAAAAAGTTGTGCCTCTGACTGCAAATGCTCTTCTGACAGCAGCTATGCCTGATTACGCCAAAATCCTTGCAATTAGTCGGAGTTGGAATGGCATTCTTATATTTAAGCTTATATTTGGAATTCTTTTCCTTCTCTGTGTATTATGGTCTGCACATTCTCTATGGTCTCGTCGCTGTAACGAGGCTTTCCTTTCTTACGTTTATTTCTTCTCTAGTAGAGTTTGCTCACCGACCTGACTCTACATTGGGGTACCTTATCTTGGCAAGAAAGAACAAAAGGGGCAAGGCCGTGATACATGGATCATTGATTGTCATGTGTCAACAGGAGCATGAACGAAGGAAGATATTTCAAAGCTTTGGTTGCTAATAAAAGTAGGTGATAGGTGTGGTAGACGTCTTGGTCTCTTCCAGCAAGCCCCACTGAGTCCATTAATGTAAATTACACTCGGTAAGTGGGGCCCTTGTCTTTCTCACGATGGAATCCGTCGCTTACGGCGTCTGATAACGTTAATTTATATTCCATTTTTTCCTCCTCAACTTCCATCGCTGTCTGTGGTCCAGAGAAGACATATATATCTATATCAATATGAAGTGAAACCTAACCCAACCCAAGCAACCAAATGGACCCTAAAGATATGTACTTCAATAAGACTCACTTTTAAACCATGGGTGTACGAGGAATCTATCTCCACAATTAAAATATAGACGTGTTTTCAAATGTGTTGCAACCAGAGTCTACTAGCTAACATACGTATATTTCTTGGTTCAGAGCGTGTGATCTAGGAGATGGTATCAAGTTAAAGCCCTCTCAAGTCGTTCTCATGGGCGCCAAAAGCCTAGCTATGAGATCTCCCCCTATGCCACAGTGCTTTCAAAACAAGCAGGGTTGGATGATCTTATGTGAAGACTGAATGGTGGTAGATAAAAATCTCCGTCAGACCAATGTAATTTTTCACTGTCATTGGCTCAGTCACAGGGTTACAGCTCGTCTGAAGAGAATCCTCCCTGTTCCCTGCTTTGCGATTTGCTAATGCTAGCTAGCTCTCAGCTGCTTGACTGAGGCCTAGCTAGCCCTGTGGCTCTGGCTCCTAAACATTGCGACACATCAACCCCGATCCTTTCCCTCCTGAAAGGCGACCAACCAGCTGTAATCATGGCTAGACGCCTAGTGTAGTGTAGCATTTGCTGCTGGAACAAAGCTGATATAACCCTTGAAAAAAACAGGAATAAGAAAGTGATAGTTATTCCTGGAATAACTATTCCAAGGACTGAAATTTTGACCCTTTTTTTGGGACAAAAGAACATCCGCCAATGGTTATTCCAAAATTTTTAGTCCAACAAACAAAAACAAGAATGACTTGTGGAATCACTACTCTTGGGGGAAAATTGCTATTCCAATTCCATCTTTTGTTTTTCTTTGGCTGATTCAAATAAGCCTTGCTACCACGTACAGTACCCTAATGAGAAGAGGAAGGTAGGTTTTATTTTGTGTCATCTTTTGGAACCACAAGGTTGGGCTTGATGGGTGGGGGAGAGGGGAATTTCTGCGCCTATATCAGTTGGAGGAATCCTTGGGCTTTCTTGTGTGGACTGAGAAAAAGATCACCGGTCGCGCGCCGGCGCACGCGGCTTGCAACCCGTACCCGCGCCCCGCGGTAAAGAAGGGAAATAGTGGTGGGTGTGGTGGTGGTGGGGCCGGTGATTGGATTGGATTGGCCTTGGCGCTTTTAACGGTCGTCGAACTGGACCACCGCAGAGATACAAAGGAACGTCCCTTCGTCCTTCCCCCAATGATGGACAGGCGGTAGCTTCTCAGCCATCCATCCGACATGAGCTGCATGTGGACGTCAAGTGGCAGTAGTCCCTATCCGTTTTAATGACGCCCATAGAGAAAACTTTTGGAAGGAAGGTCAGCATCACACGAACCTTATGCTTTGATGTACATCATGGACTTCTGCTGCATTGATTCATGGATGCCACACCAAGATACTTCACAACATTGCGTATGACATAGAAGTACTTCAAGGACATGAGTCACCGTGGAAGGCACGTAGTTCATTATGGATCTCATGTTTTTCATGCGTTAATACATTATGGTACAACACTTGTTAATACTGATACCAAAGTGATGTCTGTAATCCAGGGTTGACATCCCCATTATTGCTCCAAAAAAAATAAAAAATAAAATAAAGAGAATGTTTAATTAGTTTGCCTTTCAAGAGTACTTCTAGCATAATGGTGAACTATCTCCTTTTGAGGTAAATAATGGTGATAGAACGAAGCTTATGAGATTATAAATGTCATGCATTTTTGTCAACCATGGTCCTTGCACAACTTTAGAGAGTGTGCATCTTTTGCAATGCGCATCCTATACCATAAAATATGGTGTATCCATAAATACTAACTACCATAAGATGGATGGCTATACAGGAATATAGACTGTATGATGCACACCATATGCAATATTTGATAATCGTCTATCGATGGATGGCATCGATGGATATACCAAGCGCACTATAGAGGATCCATGTTCCAATTTAAAAACAGCTATAGTATTTCTCTTACTTCAAGATTTATCTTTTTTCGGCAATCTTTTAGTATTATTAGTTCCCAAAGCCTAGACTAGATTTTAAAAACGCTACAGAATCAGTCTTTTGCCGCAATATCTTCACATCCCAATAAAGCTATCCCAACAACTGGTTGTAGAGTTTGAAAAGGAGATTCACATTATTGTCTCCATATTCCATGTAGTATGGTAATTTAGGGTATCCAAGCAACGTCTAAGGAGATTCCGAATCCTAAGTAGAATTTCTTAGTTTTAAGTTGTCCCAGAATATCACCTCAATTGCAACCAGTCTCTGACAGATCTAATTGTTATCTCTTACATGTTTCCATGCTCAAATGATCTTCTCTTCTTTCCACAGTACTAAGCCATGATGAGAGAGAAAGAAAAAGAAATTCTTAGTTTTAAATTAAGTTATTTTTACAATCCTTATAATTTTTCTTCTTTATTATCACTTGCTGTCCCTATATATATATATATATATATATATATATATATATATGATCATAACTGTAAAGCAAGCAAGTATAAGATTAAGCAAGATCCTTTTCTCTCCGGCCGAAGGAAAGAAGACCGCGCTACCATGTTTTCAGGAACTCCTTTTTTATTTACTGCCTCCTATTTACGTCTGTAATTGCACAAGCAGACAAACTTAATCATAGTTCTAAGCTTAATCTGTGGGCATCTAATCACCATGTTTCATTTCAACCAAATTTGTTTCTAGCAATTGATGAATTAGGTATTGGCCACATGGAGCATAGAAATAAAATTTAGTGCTAAACATTATCGTTTAAGGCAATTATTTGGAAGTGCAGTTAGCCAAACATTTGTTCCCAATCATCTGCAATAATAACAAATTAATCTACCATGAAAGCTATTATATTTTAACAAGAAAATTTGAATACTCAAAATCTGTGTAAAATTGACATGCGGTAATCACTATATTCTAACAAGAAAATGGTTGGTTGGTGATTCATCGATCATTGTCTTTAAAAAAGAACACATGACAATGGACTATCCTGATAGAAGCTCCCTTTTTTTTCTTGAGAAAAATAATTTTTAGCCATTATTTTTTTAATTGTCTAGAACAAATATCTTTGGGCATAGAGATCTGCCAAACCCCTCTAATGGGTGAAATTATTATTTGAACCAGGTCTAACACCGAGCTAATAGATCGATCCAACCATGAACCGACACACATGTATTGATCTCTTTTCTTCCTGCTTCATTTGTCAATCTTTTTGTATGTTGGTTCATGGTTGGATTAGTCTATTAGTGGACATGATCCAAGCAACAATTCTTACTCTAAAGGGGATGAAGAAGGCACAAAAAATACCAAACAAACCCATAAAATCAAAGGGCAGAAATTTCAGTATTCAAAATTCGTATAAAATTGACATGTGGTAATCATTATATCCAACGGTAAAATGGTTGGTTGGTGATTCGTCACTGTCTTCCTTTTTTTTTAAAAAAGGCATGTGATAATCCGCCCCGACAGAAGCTCTTTTTTTCTTCCTCCAAAAAGAAAAGTCCTTAATCATTTTTTCTTTTATTTATCTAGAATAAACCATAGGAGGTTTACCAAACCCCTCTTGCAGGAATGAAGAAGATGAAGTACCAACTAAACGCGAAAAAGAGGAGGAAAAATTCTGGGGAAAATAATTCTAGGCTTGTCCAAACAAACTACAGGAACCTGGACACAGACAAAAAGTGACTCAAACCAAATAAAGTCCAACATCAAAGTACCATTAACCTATAAACCAACCAACATCACTATAGAATAGCTATCAACAGTATTGTGATATTTCAAATTTCAAATATCAAATCTTGTCTATTTATGACCTTATGTATATATAGCTGTAACTTATTAGGATTGATTGGATCAATAATTTATTTAAGAAAATTAGATTAGCTTGCTTATTTAATTACTTGATTTTAGGATGGATGACTTGTATCCTATGTATATATATATCAAATACCTTGTACATATTTTTCAATATGAATGAACAAGTTTTTACATGATATCAAAATCATTGTGAAACTTGAATCTAGTTTATCATCTCGCCCAAACATGGATTCAACCTCTCCCTGTTACCTCACCAATTCCAATAACCGAGGTACTGTTTTGGTTTCTTGTTTACTCATTGGAGAAAATTATCCCACTTGGGTTCGTGCCATGACTAATGCACTTCATGTAAAGAATAAACTATATTTTATTGATGGGAGTTCGCCGAAGTCGGAGGCATCTTCGTCAGATGCTTTGATGTGGGCAAAGTGCGACTCCATAGTCATGTCTTGGCTATTCAATTCTTTGGCCAAGGAATTACATGTCGGTGTTACATATGCAGACACTGTCATGGATATGTGGACCGATCTTGTTGATCAATTTTTTCAAGAAAATGCTCTTCAGATTCATCATCTCCATCGGAAACTCAGTTTATTATCTCAGGAAGGTCTTTCTGTTTCTTCTTATTTTATAAAGTTGAAATCTTTGTAGGATGAATTGACTACATATGTCTCTGTCCCAAAGTATTCATGTGGTGCAACAAAAGAGTTTATGCAGGAACGTGAAAAGAAAAAAATACATCAATTTTTTATGGGACTTGGTGACTCCTTTAGTTCCATTTGATCACAGATCCTCGGTCAGAAGCGTTTGCCTAATTTGAGTCGAGTTTATGCCTTAGTTTGTTAGGATGAGAAACAGCAGGTCCTTCATGCTACTCGTCAGACAAATATTGAAGCCATTGCTCTACATGTGTGAGCAACAAATCTTTAGCCTCTTCTAATATGGTTCCTTCTACACAGAGTAAAGACAAGAAACGAATCATTTGCAAGCATTGTCAAAAGTCGGGGCATAATATATCTCACTGTTATAAACTTATTGGCCTCCCATATCATTGGCAAGTTAACAAGTCCCAACAGAAAAAAGGTGGCATGCCTTCATCGAACTGTGATTCTAGAGCTTCTACTGCTCATCATGCCCAGGCCGTAGGGGTTCTTCTCCACTTTCTGACTTATCTGCAGATCAATACCAGCAACTTCTTTTTCTTCTGAACAATGATAAAATCGTGGTGAATGAAAACGTGGCTGGTAATATTTCTTTTGTTCCTACACTTGTTGATTGGGTTTTAGATACCGGAGCCTCTAATCATATGACTTCGAGTCATTCATCTTTGCCATCCTCTTCTAATTCTTTTTTTGTTTGGTTGCCAAATGGGACACAATTACTGGTTTCATATGTTGAGAATATCTCTCTTAGTATCGACATTATACTACATGATATTCTTCACGTTTTCAATTTTCAACATAATTTAATCTCTATTCAAAAGCTTACCCATGATGCCAATTGTTTTGCAACTCTTTTAACAACTTTTTGTATCATTTAGGACCAAATATCGAGGAGGCCGATTGGACTAGGTGACGCACGACATGGAGTTTATTGCCTTCATCTTGTGACTGCTTCTCTTGTTTCATTAGTTCATCGCACCACCGGTGCGGTTTTGTGGCATCAACATCTTGCCCATGCTTCTTTTTGTAGTTTATCTCAGCTTTCTCATTTGTCTTCAATTTCTAATAATGTTATTGCATGTGATATTTATCATCGATCAAAACAATCACATGTTCAATTTTCATTAAGTCAAAATAATGCAAGTACTCTTTTTTCTTTAATACACTGTGATGTGTGAGGGTGATATCTAACTGTTTCTTTATCGGATGCTCATTATTTTTTAACTATCATTGATGATTTTAGTCATGCTACTTAGATTTTCTTATTGAAGTACAAGTCTGTTGTTTATCATTATTTTACTCATTTTCATGCTATGGTTTATACTCAATTTAATATTTCTATTCAAAATGTGTGCATGGACAATGGCATCGAATTTACATCTTCCTTAATTCAAATTTTTTTTTCTCAACATGGCATTATTCATCAAACTTTATATATTGACACACCTCAACAGAATGATCGTATGGAACGTAAGCATCATCATCTTTTATAAGTTGTCCGAGCACTTCGTTTTCAGGTTAACATTCCTATTCATTTTTGGGGCGAATATGTGCTTACTATTGCCTACATAATTAACTATATACCTCTTAGTATTTTATCTGAAAGGACACCTTATGAGCTCTTATTTTCTATCACTCCTTACAACTATTTTTGAGTCTTTGATTGTCTTTGCTATACTCGAATTCATGATCAATCTCATACCAAATTTGATCCTCGAGCTCTTAAATATATTTTTGTAGGTTACCCTCATGGTAAAAAAAGCTGGCGGGTTTATGATTTAGCTACTCATCAAATTTATGTTTCACAGGATGTTATTTTTTATGAGTCTGTTTTTTCCTTTTCGGATAGCTCCATGGGTGTTTATATATATATATATATATATGTATATGTATTGTGGATACTTCATCTTCCCCAATTATACTCAATATAGTCGAAGATGATGATGTTTCCTATGTACCTATATCAATCTCTTTGGTTCCTAGTCCCACATTTGATGCCTCAGTTTATAACCATGATTCTGCTGTTGGTCATGAATCTGGTAGCTTTAATTCCTCTTTTTCAACTATTGACTCCACATCCTCCATACATAATCTGCCTCCAACTTCTCTCTCCATAAGGCCTATTACTCGTCCTCCATTATATCTATAAGATTATATTTGCCAATCTTTAGGTAATACTTCATGTCGGCTCCCCACCAATGCTGCTTCTTCAGGTACCAATTATCTTCTTTCTTATTTTATTTCATATCACCATTTTTCTATCACTCATCATGCTTTCTTAGCAGCTCTTAGTTTCCATGAGAAATTTAAAACCTATTTTCAGACGGTTCAACATGTACATTGGTGTGATGCAATGGCCAAAGAGCTTGCTGCTCTTGAGATCAATCGCACTTGGGTTGTCACTTCTCTATCTCCTAAGAAATGGCCTATCACTTGCAAATGGGTGTATAAAATCAAGTTTAATCTGGATGGTTCGATTGAACGGTCCAAAGCTTGTCTTGTGGCTCGCGACTTCACTCAAGTGGAGGGTCAGGATTTTCATGAGACGTTTGCTTCTGTGGCTAAGTTGGTCACTGTTCGGTGTTTATTGACTGTTGCAGCGGTGAAAAGTTGGAAATTTTACCAACTTGATGTTAACAATACTTTTTTACATAGGGATCTAAAAGAAGAAGTTTATATGACTCTTTTTTTTGGATATAAGTCTACACAGTTAGGGATGGTGTGTCAGCTATATAAATCTTTATATGGGTTACGTTAGGCATCTCATCAGTGGTTCGAAAAATTTTCAGATGTTATTCAATGGTATAATTTTATCTCATCACCTGATGATACTTCTTGCTTTACTTATACACATGGCCATAATTTTCTTATTGTCTTAATGTACGTGGATGATCTTATTTTGGCAGACAATTACTCCACAAGTTGTGCTACTTTCAAAGCTTATCTTGATCGTTATTTTAACATTAAAGATCTAGGCCCACTCAAATATTTCTTGGATATTGATGTAGCTCAGTCTCCTTCTATCATTTTTCTCTCTCAAAGAAAATATACTCTTGATATTTTAACAGAATGTGGGATGCTAGGAGCTCGGCCTTCTGATTTTTCTATAGTTCCACAGCATCGTCTTTCCAATGACTCAGATGATCCTATTCCAGATTCTGCATAGTATCGTCGCATTATTCGACGTCTAATTTATTTGACTATCACTCGATCAGACATCACCTATTCAGTGCATATATTAAGTCAGTTCTTACAGGACCCTCGCTAGGGTTATCTTGATGCCGCTATGTATTTGCTCCATTATTTAAAGGGTTCTCCAGATCAGGGTATTCTATTTTTTGCAGATAGTGACCTTACTTTACATGCTTATTGTGACTCTGATTGGACGACCTATTCCATGACTAGGCGATCGATTACTGGTTACTTTATCATATTGGGTTCTTCTCCCATATCTTGAAAAATTAAGAAACATAATACCATCTCTCATTCTTCGGCTGAAGCCGAGTATCGCACCATGGCAGATACAGCTAATGAACTTGTTTGGCTTAAATATTTGATAAGTTCTCTTGATATTTCCTTTTCATTGCCTATCTCACTATACTGTGAAAATCAAGCTGCGCTTCACATTGCTACCAACCCTGTTTTTCACGAGAGAACTAGGCATATCAAGGTGGATTGTCATTTTATCTAAAATTTTATTCAACAGGGCATTCTCTCTCTAGCTCACATCTCTACTTCAGTGCAACCAGCTAATTTATTCACCAAAGCCTTGGGTCGACGTCAATTTCAACATTTACTCTCCAAATTAGGTGTTTGTGACCTTCATGCTCCAACTTGAGCGGATGTATTATAAAATTTTAAATTTTAAATTTCAAATATCAAGTTTTATCTATTTATGACCCTATGTATATATGGCTGTAACTTATTAGGATCGATTGGATCAACAATTTAGTTAGAAAAATTAGATTAGCTTTCTTGTTTAATTACTTAATTTTAGAATTGATGGCTCGTATCATATACATATATATATATATATATATATATATATATATATATATATATATATATCAAACATTGTACACATTTTTCAATATGAATGAATAAATTTTTACAAACAGCAATTAGCCAACAACTGTTATCCGGTTCCACTATAGAACATCAAATGACAGATGCCCCGTGTTTTACCTCATCTAAATACCCATTAATGATTGAGTGAGTATATATGGCATTGTTTGCACCCATATAGATCTCCATGTATGGATTAATCATGAAATTTAAAAAAATAAAAGTAAAAATAAACGGATTAATTGCCTTCCGTGTTGGTACTTGGTTTGTGATGTTTGCCATGTGTTACTCTGCCACTGCAGTCAAGCTAGGATGTTGATGATAGCAATGAAATTTTGAACCAGCAGTAGTACTTCACAAGTAATTAGCACCCATGGATAAGAAGACTTGTCATAGACTCATCAATGTGATGCATGGGCAGAAGGGCAGGCTTGAGACATAACTAAAGAGACGTGTCATAATATGGATGAGCACAAAGCCTGCCAGTATAGAAAGTGTTAGACATTCAAATATCTGGAGATGTACTTGCAGACAGGGAACGTACGAGCTGCTAAAAAATGTGAGACAAATTTTACGGATAGCTTCATAACTCGAAACAGGGGAGTCGCTGGCGACTGATCGGGTATTCCAACTCAGTCAAAATAATAAATCTTTGCTTTCAAAAGCTCTAAGATATTGATATATAATTTAAAAATATAAAATGATTAATTGAGAGGCAGCAATTTAGATATATGGCTATATTTTTATATTAAAAAATAGTATTTTTTTTTTATATATGATTAATATTAGATGGCAAGCTATTGAAACATCATTTTCGCCATACACTACTCAGAGGGACATGCTTTTAAAGCATAACTTTCAAGAGTTCGATCAGAAAAAGTATGACGAGAAGATGGATATATAGATGAAGCAACCGCCATGACATGATTCTTGTCGGATTATTTTATTTATTTATGTATAGTAAAGATAATTTTTTTTTAAATTTAATAATTTTATATAAATATTTTTTTTAATATAAACAGATGATCATATTATTTTAATGTAAGAGTAGTACAAAGCGTTGTATTTTTTTTTTTCGCCTTTGGTTCGCTAAAGTGATTGCATTCATGGCGAGAGATCGCATGGACATTTCTAAATAGGCTGCTGTACTCTTTATTTTTTGTTAAATGATTTTTTAACATCTTGATGTGGCAGCATGTGATTGGAGTGCAGGTTGTACCTTTATTTCGGTTCCAAACACGTGCTACCACCTTCGCGTGTGATGATGTGCGGGGACAAAGCATCCCCCCGTCCACAAGTACTTCTAGTCTTTTACAATTGGAACCCACGCGAGTGGAGGCATACTGACCGTTGAGCGAGACGAAACGCCGAGTGCTGGGTAGCAGCCAAAAGACTCTGGTTGGATTTGCCGAGCTCTGGCCTCCTCCCACCTGACCCACCCCCGGGCCTCCAGTCGCAGGTTTGGGACAGCAATTCTAAGTCCTGCTCAGACCTGAATTAAAATTTTCAAGCCAGGCCCAAGTTCCGCCCTCAAGGCTGACAAAGGTCATCCGTGATTCTAGTTCCGTCAACCATGATGCTAGATCGTTTTGATGATGACAGGAGTTTAACCTTTTGACAAATGGCACAGCTGTACCTTAAATTGAGTTGAGGGCCACATGGAGATTCTGATGTATGTCATTTTCATTTGGATAAAAAGTAAAATTTTTTTTACATTTTATCTTAATTTATAAATACCCTTCTGCATCTTCAATTTCTACAATGTCAATCTCACACTTTACATGTCATTGTAATATTGCTTATCGACTCTATAATCTGGAGAAAAACTTGACGTCGGTGTCATGTGGCATATTATTTGAAGTTAGATGATTGATGTAGTTTTATTAAGTTATTTTAAAATGGAATGAAATATAATGTACACTTAAAATAGTCTAATAATTAAAATACTCAAATTCTAATCTTAACTTTATCTTTTTCCTCAACCCTCCTCCGTATGTTAGCTATACAACCTCTACCAACGACCCCCCGACCACCATTGATAAAAAAAAAGAGAGGAAGAGAGAAAATAAGATGAAGAGAGAAGAAGAAGAGGAGGATGAGAGTGACAGCACAGGGGAGAAGGTGGTGAAGCTCGATCGGCCTCTCCCATCATCAAGAATGGCAAGGTCACAATATAGAAGACCCTCACCAAACCCATATCCTCTGGCAACCCATGGTACGGCTCGGACCATGTCAAGTATCTTGCCCCTTCTTCAAAAAGCCCCCATCCTACCTCACCGGTGAATAGCTTGGCGACAATGGGTGGGACACCATTGGCCTCTCAACCAACCTTGAGACCTCCATCAAGAACCTAGAGCTCGAGGTCATCCACTACAGGTGGGCCATGCTCGGTGCCCTCAAGTGCATCTTCCCAGAGTTGCTGGCCCACAATGGCATCAAGTTCGCGGAGGCCATCTGGTTCAAGATGGGAGCTCAGATCTTCAACGAGGGCGGTCTAGACTATTTGCAATCCGAGCTTGATCCATGCTCAAAGCATTCCGGCCATCTGGGCCTACCAAGTTATGTTGATAGATCCTGTCGAGGGGTACCACATCGCTGGTAGGCCGCTTGGAGAGATCACCGACCCTCTGTATCCTAGTGGGAGCTTCAATCCCTTGGCCTTACCAATAACCTGGCGGCATTCACATAGCTTAAAGTGAAGGAGATCAAGAACAGCAGGCTAGCCATATTCTCTATGGTGGCCCATCCTCTTCTCCTTCTCTCCTCATCTTATTTTTCCTCTCCCTCTCTTTCCTTCAGTGGAGATGGTCAGGGGGTCGCCAGTGGAGGTTATACAATCGTTATAAGGATGAGAGTTGGACAAAAGGATGAAATTAAGGTTGAAACTTAGATATTTTAATCATTAAATTTTTTTAAGTTTACATTATATTGTATTCCATTTTAAAATAATCCACTAAAGCCATACCAGCCATCTAACTCCAAATACTATTTCACGTGGCACCGACATCTAGCTTCCCCTCAAACTAAAGGATTGGTGGGGGACATTGCAATAATCCGTAAAATATAAGGTTGATATTGCTGAAATTAAAGATACAAAGATATTTTTTAAATCGAGATAAAATACGGAGGATTTTTTTACTTTATACCCTTTTTTATTTTATGGCTTAACAAATTGATCTTAGGAGAAGACTCTAGGATGATGGTGTCATAGCTCATCATTAGGACTTTGCATCCTCATGTCCACCTTTTCTACCAATCGTTGGCAAAGACTCATTGCTAATTACACTCGTTATCTGGCCAAAAATATATATAGAAAGGATAACAATGTAGCTGATTAGATGGTATCCTACATGGTAGAGCATATTGATAGAGTGATATGGAAATCCTTATCAAACTACCTAACAACCTCATGATTTGATTGCAATGGATGCTTATGGTTGTATCTCTTTTAGGACTGTATGATGAAACCAGTTTCGATAAATAGGAAAAAAAAAACTTCTTGCATCTCGTCGTACCTGTTTTGTTATCCTTCAATTTTTCCCCCTTTTCAGTGGATTTCATAAGACCACCAAAGACAAAGGAAATCAATTATGAGGAGCACCTAATATTTCTCTCATATTTCAAGTTCTCTTTATAGATAAGAATCGATCAAGTGGAATGCACGTGGATGAGAAATCACGGACAATGCTTCAGCAATGCGCTCCCTCAAGAGTTGATGTCTTATAATAAAATAACTAGACCTCTATAGTAAGGATGCAATTAAGGATGGCAAATTGATATGATCCATTGGATATCTAATCCAATTTGATCTGATTAAAATCTGAAATGGAAAGAAATTTTATTAAAAATATTCGAGATAGATTTGGATCGAATTAGATTAGATAATAATATATCTCATCCCGACCTCATACACACATATATGTATATATCCCATTAACCCATTTAACCTCTTATATCTAAACAATAACACTCAGCCCTAATTTATGATTTCCTCTCGGCTCTCATCGGCACTCCCCTTTCTCTCTGAGTCTCCAATGCCATCATCGGTCCACCACCATCCTTTCTCTGCTCTCTATCACCTCCGCCAAGCCTCCGACTGTCAACCTCCCCAGTGTCTCTCACTAAGGCCTTTCCTCTCCCCCTATCGCCACTACCAGTCCGTCGTCCCGCTTTCTCTGCACTCTCTCCCCTCTGCCGAGGCTCCAACATTCGACGACCCTACTACCTCTCATTGTGGATTTCTTCCTCTCTCCACAAATCCCAATTTTCTCTATCGTTGTCTACAATGCCATTCAATCCCCCTCAATCACTGTACATCATCCGATAGCACAACCTCATCGAGTGCCTCGCTCAACCTCCCACCCAATGGATACTCCCAAGAATGGAAGAAACATAGGAAAAAGGGGGTCGGGAGGGGGGTCCACATCCTATTTGGCTGCTCCAAGCCTCCCACATGGTCACAACTCCTAAGGATGGAAATCACAGAGGAAAGGTAAGACCTTTTTCTATGTAGCTTGATAATTTTTTTTTTTGCTTTCTTGCTTTTTTTTTTCTCATTTCATTATCTTTTTTGGAGATTTATGATTGGAAAGGAGAGGATCTGAAGGAGATTGGAGGGAGGTTTTGATAGTTAAATCTCGATAAAAGCTGGGGCTCAATTTTTGTAAGACCCAGCCAATCCGATCTAATGCAATCCATTCAACCCGATCCGAAACAAACGAGTTCACCCGATCCAACCTGATCTCCGTTGCACCCCCTATTTTATCTTATCCATTTCGACCCAAGATGGATATGGGACAGATATACATATGGGCTTTTCGTAGTAGGACAGATACGAGTATTAATCGGTGTGACCCATATCCGATCCATTACGAGCTATAAATACAACTTGGTTTGGGCATAGGTCAATCACATGCAAAACTTTCAATAGGATCAATCTAAACCTGAAAATGTAGGTGGCCTTAAACAATGCAAGGCACTGCATCTTCGTGTCTATAGATCCATAGAATATATCGGCTATAATTGAAAACTTTCATACCCAGAGTTTTGACCTCACATTTAATGAATCAAACTAAGTTGCAGCTACTTGCACTTGTAAGCAGTCGGAAATGCGTACCACAGTTGCAAACCGCAAAAAATAAAAAAAAAAAGGTTCCCCCGTAGGCAGGCAGCACTAGAGGCAGCTGCCACCATGCACATGCCGCAAGCTAAATTGGGCTGGACAAGGCCAACACCAGAGGACCGTTCCAACTACTATTCCTGATAGGACCCAAGGGCCCATTTGGCATCTCCTTTATTTTTTTAAAAAAATAAAATTATAAAAATCAAGATAAAAAATATTTGATATTATTTTTTATTTTATTTTTATATTTTTTTATTCTTTATATAAATAACATAAGAAATTTTTATTTGTAATATTTGAAAATAAAATTTATATTTTTTTTTACTATCATCATCAATTATCTAAGCTTTCATCACCGCTACACTACAATAGTAGCCATTGTTGTTATCTCTATTACATCATCGGCATGCTCACCATCACTATTGTTGCATCCGCCCCATCCATCCTCCCCATGATATTTCTATTTTTACTACCATCTTCATTGTCTTAATTCCTATTATCATCGTTACAAGCACTATCGTGGTATTTATATTTTTTAAAATAATTAATATACCAAATATATTTCAATTAATAAAAATAAAATTTTATTTTTATTTTTAAAATAGATAATGAAATATTTTTTTGGAAGGGATCCTTCAAGTAATTTCAAATAAAATACTCATAAATTACCAAATACTGCTATTACTTTCGGCCCTATTCACGGTAAACAAAACAAAAATTTTTTGTACATCACGTGTAGTGCAATAAAAATAATATGGAGTACACCGCCCAATCATATTAGAATACGTGATCACCACTTTCCAACATGCATTTAATAACACATTTAATACCGACAATCTATTTTTTCATTTAAAAATTTGAATGACGAAAATGCCTCTCCTTTTTTGAAAAATTATGACATCTTATGTGGATATTATAACATCTTGCACAAAATGCAATAATTTTTTTATAGGATGTCATTATTTTGGTAGAAGTATTTTCATCACATAAAAATTTTATAAAATTTTTCAGTGACAAAAATATATTTTCTCTCTTTATGATATCCTATGAAAAAATTATGATAGTCTGTATTGGAAGTCATAATTTCAACACAGGATATCATAATATCAATATAGGATATCATAATTTTTTCAAAATGAAAAAAATATTTTTATTATTAAAAATTTTAAATAAAAAAAATTATAAATATTAAATATATATTAAAAAACAATCGCTATATGCTCCAATTGAACGAAGTAGCGTTCTCCGCATCGGATTTTCTGTCGGCAGTATACAAAATGGGTGGGCAGTTGCAGCCGAATGGACTGATTCGCTTTTCACGCTTGCAAATTGCTCATTGGAGCTCGGCCTGCCAGAAGTTCAAACAAAGTTAAGATGGTTAGTGCACAGCCCAACCCATTTGTTAGCCAGCCCACCTAAACTGCAGCCTCGATCAACCAACCTATGAGCTGAGTCAACCCTTCCCTCTTTCTCGCTGCTCTCAAACTGTTTTACCCTTTTCCAACCCATATAGCTCCGAGAAACTTCCTCTCTCATCGGTACGCTATCCTGTTTCCTTTCTACCCTCTTCTTAAACTCCACTTGCTGCAGCAAAGCAGGGTGTGGTTGAACAATAAGAGGAAGCAGAGCTTGATGACTTCTTCACTCTATGCTCTAAGCCATCTTGACCTGGCAACATAGTCCTTCAAAAGCTCAAACTAATCAACTAGTTTACATAGACAAATTAGGATTGGTAACGAATAGGATTTGGATCAGATATTGTATTATCTATTCTCAAATCTGAACTTAATACCCTATGTCCAAATCTTATCCAATATATGATCGGATAAGAAAAGAGATACCTATTTTCATACCCAATTGATTCGAAGATATCCACGGATAACTCATTTCTCCATATCCAATCCATACACATCTCATATCCAAAAAAATAAATAACCAAAATAATTTTATGCATATATAACACTCGGCCCGTTGGGCCTTAAACCCAAAAGCCCAAAAAAAAAATTTTGAAGAAGACTCCCGCGGGAGTCTTCTTCCACCACTGATGACTCCTAATCTGAGTCGGAAAGCCCACCGGGGAGGAGTCAAACTCCTCCCCTCCGGCTTTATTTAAGAGGAAGACCCTTCCCCCTTCCTCCCACCAAAAAATCTCGGAGCGAAACGACGAGGATTATTGAAAATCGCTTGCGGAAGCCGTCCTCGTGCTCACCTCAATTTCTCGCCGGAGAGGTCACCGGAGCTCGAGGTAAACTGCAATTTCTCTTCCTCTCTTCTCTCCCTTCCTTCTCTTGCTTGTGTGCATGATCGCCGGCGACCGGAGTCGTCGGATTTTGCTTGGGAGGACAACCCATGTTCCGTCCCTTTTATTCTTAGTTTTTCGACGCCGGTGGTCACCGCCGACCGCCGACCGCCGGCTTTGGTTCTCCTGGGCCTCACTGTCAACACCCTCCTGCCACTGGCCACTGCCGTGCTGGCTGCAGCCCTAGTTGGTCGGTCAATGGGGGGGACCATTCGGTCCCCTGTTTCACCCAAAAAGGGCCACGGGAAGAAGAAGGAAGAAAAAGAAAAAGAAAAAATAAAAGAAAAAGGAGAAGGAAAGAAAAAAATAAATAAATAATAAAATAAAAATGAGAGAGAGTTTTTCTCTCTTCTCTCTCTTCCTTCAGTCTGAATCCTTATTTTTTCTATCTAAAATATTGAACTTTCTCTCTCTACTTTCTCTCTCTAGATTTTTCTCTCTCTAGATTATTTCTCTCTCTTGATGAATTTCTCTCTCCAAAGTTATCCTTCTAAGATTAGCATAGTGAAAGACTTTATTTTGATGATTTTGATCGAGTTTAGTGAAGAGTCCAATCCCAAGTGGGGTTTTTATTTAGAATTTGTTAGATTTAATTTTGAATTAAAATTAATACAAGAATATAATTTTGGATAATATGCACTGAAGAATCTCTTAGAGGTTAATCGATCTATTCATTCAGTGATCTGTGAAAGATAAGTAATGAATCATCTTCTTAAGATATTTCATATTTATTCTGAAAATAAATAATTATTCTTTCAAATTATACATGATTTATGAAATTATGTTTTGAAAGAAAAGTGCTTTTGAAATATTATGGTTCATCAATTATGCATATGTTCAGTGAGAATTATGGTATGTTATGATACAAAAATATTTTGATACAGATCGGATTTATGCTCTCAGCCTAACTATGTTTCAGTGGGCTCCGCTAATGGGGATCATACGTTGGTATTCAGTAGACCTTGTTAGTGGGAGTTGTGCGCTGGTATTTAGTGGATCTTGCCAGTGGAGGTTGTACGTTGCTATTTAGTAGATCCTGCCAGTGGGGGTTGTGTGCTGGTATTCAGTGAATCCCATCAATGGAGGTTAAACGTTGGTCATAGTCGAGGCTATTGAGTTATGAGTGTTTTGATTCGAATCGATTTTATTATTATATTATATGTGAATATTTGAAAAGATTTGATTTGCATTAAATTAGCATGAAATATATTTTTATGTTTACTCGTAGCATTGTTCCTGAAAATTATATAAATATCTAAAATATCTAGTTGAGATATTTGTTACTTACTGGGCTGTTTAGCTCATTACCTTTCTTTTTATTTTTCAGATTCAGATAATTAATTACGAGTGTGGGAAATAATATTGGGACAAAGCTTTTAAAGACGAGATTTAGGATTGTTAACTTTATTGAAGTTAGATTTATTTTTAATAGAACTTTATTGGATGTAAGATATTTGATTTAGTTATTTGAATTAAAATTAAAAATAATTATTTGAATTTTATTTCGCTGTGATGCATTGATATCGTAATGAGATGCCTTGCATGCTTATGGAGAGGTTCTTCATAAGTATGCGACGATTGTCAGGACCTCCGACTCGCGAACTCGGATCGGGGGTGTGACAATTAATATGGTATCAGAGCATAAGTGGATAAACTATATGACATATAGAATCAGACATGAGTGTAGGTGGGTAGACATCGGAGACATTGAGACAATGACTTATACTGATCATGATATAATTTAGAAACTTAAATTAACATATGTGTACTAGTGGACTGAATCAGAGTGTGCAACGAAAGCATACTGGTTTGAATTATTTTCAAACTGATCAGAACAGTAATTTGATTTGATAGATATTATGATGAAAGATTCGATTTTGAAATTAGAGGACGATATGATTTAACGTAAAAAGTAATCTGAATTTTTGAGGACTTAAGCAGAAAAAAAAAATTCGAGGACGAAATTTATTTTTAGGAGAGAAGAATGTAACACCTGACCCATTGGGTCTTAAACACAAAAGCCCAAAAAAAAAATTTGAAGAAGACTCCCGCAGGGAGTCTTCTTCCACTGCTGACGACTCCTAATCCGAGTCAGAAAGCCCATCAGAGAGGAGTCAAACTCCTCCCCTCCGGCTCTATTTAAGGAGAAGACCCTTCTCCCTTCCTCCCACCAAAGAATCTCGGAGCGAAACGGCGAGGATTACCAGAAATCGCTCGCAGAAGCCGTCACCATGCTCATCTTGATTTCTCGTCGAAGAGGTCATCGGAGCTCGAGGTAAGCCATAATTTCTCTTTCTCTCTTCTCTCCCTTCCTTCCCTTGCCTGTATGCACGATCGTCGGCGACCGGAGTCGTTAGATTTTGCTTAGGAGGACAACCCCTGTTCTGTCCCTTTTATTCTTGATTTTTCGGCACCGGTGGTCACCATCGACCGTCGATTTTGGTTCCTCTGGACCTCACCGTCGACGACCTCCTACCGTCGGCCACCACCGTGCTGACTGTGGCCCTGGTCGGTCGGTCAATGGGGGGGACCATTCGGTCCCCTATTTCACCCAAAGAGGGCTACGGGAAGAAGAAGGAAGAAAAAGAAAAAGAGAAAAGAAAAAGGAAAGAAAAAAAAAAAAAGAAAAAAAATAAATAAATAATAAAATAAAAATGAGAGAGAGTTTCTCTCTCTTCCTTCAATCTGAATCCTTGCTTTCTCTCTCTAAAATATTTTACTTTCTCTCTCTAGATTTTTTTCTCTCTAGATTGTTTCTCTCTCTTGATGGATTTCTCTCTCCAAAGTTATCCTTCTAAGATTAGCATAGTGAAAGACTTCATTTTGATGATTTTGATCAAGTTTAATGAAGAGTTCAATCCCAAGTGGGATTTTGATTTAGGATTTGTTAGATTTAATTTTGAATTAAAATTAATATAAAAATATAATTTTGGATAATAGGCACCGAAGAATCTTCAGAGGTTAATCGATCTATTTGTTCAGTGGTCTGTGAAAAATAAGTAATGAATCATCTTTTTAAGATATTTTATATTTATTCTAAAAATAAATAATTATTCTTTGAGATTATGCATGATTTATGAAATTGTGTTTTGAAAGAAAAGTGCTTTTAAAACATTATGGTTCATCGATTATGCATATGTTCAGTGAGAATTATGGTATGTTATGATACAAAAGTATTTTGATACAGATCGAATTTATACTCTCAGTCTAACTATATGTCAGTGGATCCTGTCAATGGGGATCATACGTTGATATTTAATGGACCCTGCCAGTGAAGATTGTGCGCTGGTGTTTATTGGACCTTGCCAATGGGGGTTAAATATTGGTCATAGTCGAGACTGTTGAGTTATGAATGTTTTGATTTGAATCATTTTTATAATTATATTATATATGAATATTTGAAAAGATTGAATTTACATTGAATTAGCATGAAATATATTTTTATATTTATTCATAGCATTGTTCTTGAAAATTATATAAATATCTAAAATATCTAGTTGAGATATTTGTTACTTACTGAGCTGTCTAGCTCATTATCTTTCTTTTTATTTTTCAGATTCAGATAATTAATTGCGAGTGTGGAAAATAATATTGGGACAGAGCTTTTAGAAGCGAGATTTAGTATTGTTAACTTTATTGAAGTTAGATCTATTTTTAATAGAACTTTATTGGATATAAGACATTTGATTTAGTTATTTGAATTAAAATTGAATAATAATTATTTGAATTTTATTCCGCTGTGATGCATTGATATCGTGATGAGATGCCTTGTATACTTGTGGAGAGAGTTCTTCATAAGTATGCGGCGGTTGCCACGACTTTGGACTCGCGATCTCAGATCGAAGGCGTGACAGCATATTATCAAACAAAACAGAATTACCAATTCAACATAGAATATAATTTATAAGTTTACATTTTTAGAAATCAAACATAGAAATAGAATTACGATTCAACATAGAACATATAAACAATCAAAATAATTTTATGTATATTATCAACCAAAATAGAATTATAAATATATATATATTCGAGTATGGGTTCAGATATTACCTATATCCGTAAGTTCGGATCAGATTCGGATTCGAATTTGAATAGAAAACAGTACTATCCATATACTATTCATATCCGTGCTATAATTTTTGGATTTTAACCGGATTTAGATAGGATGTATATCCATTGGATCGGATCGATTTTATTATCCCTAAGATAAAATGATTTTATGAATTACATGATGACTTTAGCTTGCCTATAGATAATAGTATCCAAGTACACTCGGACATCACATACCGTTCCATTAGAGAGATTATTTCCTATGTGCACCATATGGCCGTGCACACTATACCGATCACAACTGCTCTTTCCCATGAGACTTATTCATCTGGCATGTAACATGATGCAGTGCTGTAAAAACAAACGGTTGTCGTCGGTAGCATGCAAAGCCATGTAGTGCATGCAGTGTAGAGGATAATTTCCCGTTCCATAGGGCATATCAAGGCCCAAGAATTCACTATCGTGGAGATTTGCGCCAACCCAACCAATAAATCACACTCGAAGCGCACTTCAAGCATGCCATTCCCACCATCATTCCCGTCAGCCCCTGCGCCGCATTCTCTCCGGAAAAGAAGAGCAGGCTTGCCCGAAGCCATCCATGACAAAACGCTTTTATGCCCCCTCTTCCTCCCATTAATCAATTCCCAAACAACCGAAGCACCCAAAGGGCTTTTATTCGCCCACTGTCCCACTAATCAATTACTAAAGAACGTAAACACGTGACCCCCCAATCTAGCCCCCTCCACCAGCGACAATTCTCCTTTACTAAAGTAATCCTAACACACATTCCACCCTCATCATCATAGTTCCCAAATCCACCAACCCATACTCCCCTTGCTCCCAACCAGAGGTCAGCCATAGTAGTATATTAATGTCCAACTTATAAGCCTTTTCTTCCATAATCCAGAGCCATAAACTAAATGGAATTTGTTAAGAAACAAGGATCTCAACTGTTCTCCATTCTTTCTCTGCCAAAGGTTTCCCATTTCCCTGGTTCCTATACTTTCTGGTCTTCCCTCTTGCCTTTATATGCCGGAAAAGGTGACAGAATGAAAGCCCTCAACGTGTTTTCCAGTGGAACAGAACCAATGTTCTCCTAACTTCTGATCAAACTGCAGAAAAATTCATTCCTTTCTTTCTTTCTTGCCCACTGTCCAATGTCTCGCCCTTCCAAACCTCATCTCCTCCTCCTCCTCCTCCCATCTCTAATCATGTTTCCACCCCCTTCACATCAAACCCAATACCCTCGCCTAATTGACCGCATCGTAAGAGACTCCGCCTTCCAATCCTACCGCACCAAGCACCACAAGAAGACGGCCATCCTTTATAAGCTGTTGCTCCCACCAAGCCTCTCCGGAGTCGCCGCAGAAACCGTTCGGTACCGAGCTGGCAGCCTTAAAAGATACGGAGCAGCCATCAGAGAATTCCGGGTCCCCCCTGGTGTCTTCGTTCACCCCTACGTCGAAAGGCTCATTGTTGTGCGCCAAAACTTGGGCAACCTCTCCTCTATTTATAGCGGCCACGGAAATATATCTGGCTTCCAGCTCGTCTCTCCTGTCCTGGGCCTTCTCTTCTACAATGCAACCAGTCTCCATAGCTCTTCCTCCAAGAACTTATCCGAGCTCAAGGTCTTGGTTGCTAGAAAATCCATTACAATAAATTTTTCCCGAGTTGTCGGAGACTTGCGGCGTCTGAGACCACTCTGTGCAGTGTTTAAGTTGGATGGCAATGTAAGCTTATCGAATCAAACGGCGAGTAACATCTGTGTCTCACGGGAGCAAGGCCACTTTGCTCTGGTGGTGGAGTCTAGTAAGAGTACCGATGGTGTAGAGAAGGAGGTGAAAGTGAGTAAATGGAAGGTTGTGGTGGTGAGTGTAGCGGCGGGTGTCTTCGGAGCTGTGCTTCTGGGGTTGATCGTGGTGGCGGTGGCGAGTGCGAGGAGGAAGAGGTATCAGAAGGAGGAGATGGAGCGGAGGGCATACGAGGAGGAGGCGCTGCAGATCTCCATGGTAGGGCATGTGAGGACGCCCGCTGCCGCGGTGGTCCGGACCGTGCCCACGCTGGAGAACAACTAGGCACTGGTAATTAATCGAGGCTGAGAAGGAGAGTCTTCGTTGGAGCAAGGATCCCCTGTGGTGCACGCACGGTACCGTAGGATGCGGTGCACCCATGGATGGCATCTATCACACGATGGATGGCCGTACATGAGCACAGATTACGCGATGCACGCCATGCACATTGTTTGATGGCCATCCATCCTGTGATGAGGACACCACATTCTCAAGTGCCATCTACGCTCTCAACAGGGCATTCATCAAAAGAGTTCAAGCTTGATGGTTATCAATTATATATGTATCTGTTGACCATCCTTGGAAAAATTCCTTGTATAATAGTTTATCTCTTCTCAGTATTTTGAGAAGTAGTTTTGATTCTTTGATAAGACAAAGGTAATGCAGTGAATCGAATCCTGAAATTGGATTTCCAGGGGCATGAGCCATTGCCTATTGGCAATTCATCAGATAAGCACTGGTGGGAGTTGGTAGGCAAGGGTTGCTAAGAATGATTCCTTGGACTGATCTTTCGAGGACAAGGAGAGGTAACATCGTTGTGTTTTTTCTCATTGTTTTATTTAGAATTTTTTAGTCCTTGTGTTTGGGCCATGGTATGCTTGCATTTGTTTAATAAACAATGAAAGTAGAGTGCCCCAGGCAAAAGGTAGACTCTGCATGGTCGGGCAGCATACTGATGATTGTGTTTGGAGTTCGGTCTACCATTTGATTCTTGGAGGAGGATTTATCCAGATTTAAGAGAGTTGTATTGTGGTACAGCAAGAGAATGGCTTCTTGATAGGCTAACAAAACATTAAGAAAAAAATAATTAACAACCATGGTTGTGAACTGAAAATTATGAACCCTACTCATTAGAATCATCTCCAGTATAAATAATATTTAAGCATAGTGTGAAAATGACCACACGCTTAGCTTTTTAAATAAATCACCACCATATAAGTTCTCTCTTCAATTTTTCCTTGTTCTTTACATTTTTTTTTCGGTGCAATACTCTGTCCAACTATCTTTTGTTATTATATCGAGTAGCTTTATGAGAGTACAATTAATGCAACCAAGCAACTCCATTTCTTCAGATATTTCTAAGCTATCTTTCTACAAAAAATGATCTTGTATATTTTGTTTTGCTTCATCTTCCTTTTTCTTTTTCTTTTTCTTTTTTTGCTGAGTTTCATGTCTCTTTTAACTCATGCCAATAAAATCAACTTCTGGCAATTTTACCAACCAAGTTCTATATTAATATAAAACTCTCCTTAGATAGTTCATTGTTTAGCAAAATCGTATATTTTTGTACGTGAAAATGAGGATCCTAGTGTGTTGTCAAGACCTTTTTTCTCAGCTTCAGCTTGAATAAGCCAAGCTTAAGCACCAATCATTACGCTGCATGGGGCTCGTGGGGAGATGATAGAATTAGCTAGAACGTATGCCCACAGACCTACAAACATGGGCCAAGCCCAATATCATGTCAGATGGTACAATGATTAACGTAAAAGCATGCACCTGGCTTGCTTTGCCGCTCTCTTGTAAGTTGCGGAGGAAACTGGGCAGGTCAACTCGAACCCAACCCAAAGATCAATATGGCTTGGGCATGGCCTAGGTTGGATTCTGTTATAGTAATAAAAAGATATTTTTAATTTCATATTGATTATGAGTCAAAAAGAAATATCATCTATATGGATTGAAACATTCTCTGTCACATGAGATGCTTTTTAAAGAATCTTTTAAAGAGCAAAATCGTAAAACTCTAAATGACTAAGGCCCACTGAAGTCTAAAGATGATCATAAGCCAAGCGGATAATACTTCACATATACGGATTTGATCCTTGACTGCAACATTGGCGCTGTCCGAGGAGCTATGTTGTGGTAGTGAGAAGGACATCTTTAGTCCTACATCGGTTACGAGTCAAGAAGGAGTAGTGGGAAGGACATCTTTAGTCCCGCATCGGTTATGAGTCAAGAAGGGGTATGACTTATATGGATTGAAATCTTCTCTCCCACAAAGCATCTTTTAAAGGATAAAACTGTGAGGCTCTAAATGATTGCAAAATCGTGAGGCTCACCAAAGCCCACTGAAACCTAAGATCCACTGAAGCCTAAAGATGGTCATGAGCCAAAACGGATAATATCTCACGTATGCGGGCGCAGAGTCAATCCAGTTGTCACGCCCCCGACCCGATATTAGAATCGAGGGTCATGGCAACCGCCGCATACTCATAGAATACTTTTCCCATAAGCACGCAAGGCATCTCATCATGATATCTTACACATAAAGTTAAATAATTTTTTTCAATTTTTAACAATCAAACCTTAGTTCAAATAACAAATCAAAACTCAGTGTCCAAAAGAAAAACAATTGTCTGACAAAGTCAACACTAAAAAAAATAAAAGTCTTGAATCAATTCTGAGAAAATCCTAAATAATTGAGCTAACTCCATCTCTAATCGCTCTCTCAACCGAAATCCTACATCACGCTAATTTTCTGGATCTGTAACAAAAACATAAAACTCATCATGAGCTAAATAGCCCAGTAAGCAGTGTATACCTTTAACTGAATAAATCAGGCAAATAATACTATACATATCGATTTACTTATAATAACAAAATCAATATGTAATTTCAAGAAATCATAATCATACTATCAATCATATATAAAATTCAATTCATCATAATTTCAAATTATGCTTTTCATCTTTAATTCATCAATTTCTTAAGTTCTTCTTACCAACCATGACT